>NW_027521340.1:0-94186 GCF_052094955.1 Ictidomys tridecemlineatus
CAGGGGGGATTCTGTATCTCCTGGGGGGGGTTTCCCTGTCAGGAAGCTGGTCTGTTCTCTCATGGCGCTGCTCTCTTTCATGAAGCTTGTCTCTCTCTCTCATGGACATTGGTCTCTCTCATGGAGCTAGGTCTCTCTCTCATGAAGCTGGTCTTTCTCATGAGCTGGACTCTTTGTCTGAGCTGGTCTCCCTCATGGACCTGTTTCTCTCTCATGGAGTTGGTCTCTCTCATGGAGCTTGTCTCTCTCTCAAAGAGCGGGACTTTATTTTCTCGTGAAGCTGGTCACTCTCTCATGTATTTGTTCTCTTTCTCTCATGGAGCTGGTCACTCTCTCATGGAGCTGGTCTCTCTCATGGAGCTGGAAACTTTCTCTCACGAAGCTGGTCTCTCTCATGGAGTTGGTCTCTCTCTCATGGAACTGTCTCTCTCATGGAGCTGGTCTCTCTCTCAGGAACTTGACTCTATTTCTCTAATAGAGCTGGTTCTTTCTTCTCTCATGTTGTTGGTCTCTCTCTCTCAAGCAGTTGTTTTATCTCTCTTGTAGTTGGTCTCTCTCTCTCAATGGAGCTTGGCTCTCTCTCTCTCTTGGAGCTGCTCTTTCTCTCTTTGAGTTGTTCTCACTCACGGAGCTGGTCTCACTCCTCTTAGGAACCTGGTCTCTCTCATGAAGGTTGTCTCTCTTTCAGGTATCTGGTCTCTCTCATTGAGCTGGTCTCTCTCTCATGGAGCTGGTATCTTTCCCCTGGAGCTTGTCTCTTGCTCCCATGGACCTGATCTCTCCAATGGGGCTGGACTCTCACTCTCATGGAGCTGGGTCTCTCTCTCTCATGGAGCTGGTCTCTCTCATGGAGCTAGTTTCTCTCATGGACATGGTCTCTCTCAGGGAGCTGGTCTCTCTTTCTGAGAAAGCTCGTCTGTCTCTCATGGAGCTGGACTCTTAATGGAGCTGGTCTTTCTCCCTCATAGAGCTTGTCTCTCTCTCACAGAACTGGTATCTTCTCCAGGAGCTGGTCTCCCTCTCTCATGGACCTGGTCTCTCTCTCATGGAGCTGGTCTCTCTCTCATGGATCTTGTCTCTCTATCTCATGCAGTTTGTCTCTTCTATCGAGCTGGTCTCTCTCTCTCATGGAGAAGGTCTCTCTCATGGAGCTAGTTTCTCTCTCTCAGGGAGCTGGTCTCTCTCATGCACCTGGTGTCTCACTCTCTTGGAGCTGATTTCTGTCTCTCATAAAGCTGTCTCCCTCTTGGAGCTGGTCTCTCTCTTTCATGGAGCTATCATTTCTCATAAAGCTGGATCTCTCTCATAGAGCTGGTCTCTCTCTAATGGAGCTCGTTTCTCCCATGGAGCTGATCTCTCTCTCAGGGAACTTGTCTCTCTCGGGGAGCTTGTCTCTCACATGGAGATGGTCTCTCTTTCACTGGAGCTGGTCTCACTCTCATGAAGCTGGTCTCTCTCATGGAACTGGTCTCTCTCTCTCATGGATCTCTTCTCTCTCTCATGGAGCTGGTCTCTCTCTCTCATGGATCTTGTCTCTCTATCTCATGCAGCTGGTCTCTCTATCGAGCTGGTCTCTCTCTCTCATGGAGAAGGTCTCTCTCATGGAGTAGTTTCTCTCTCTCAGGAAGCTGGTCTCTCCTCATGCAGCTGGTGTCTCACACTCATGGAGCTGATTTCTGTCTCTCATAAAGCTGGTCTCCCTCATGGAGCTGGTCTCTCTCTTTCATGGAGCTGATCTTTCTCATAAAGCTGGTCTCTCTCATAGACCTGGTCTCTCTCTAATGAAGCTCGTTTCTCCCATGGAGGTGATCTCTCTCTCAGGGAACTGGTCTCTCTCGTGGAGCTTTTCTCTCTCATGGAGATGGTCTCTCTTTCATGGAGCTGGTCTCACTCTCATGGAGCTGGTCTCTCTAATGGAACTGGTCTCTCTCTCTCATAGATTTCTTCTCTCTCTCTAATAAAGCTGGTCTCTCTCTCTCATGGATCTTGTCTCTCTCTCATGGAGGTGGTCACTCTCATGGAGCTGGTCTCTCGCTCTCAGGGAGCTGGTCTCTCTCATGGAGCTGGTCTCTCTCTCAGGGAGATGGTCTCTCTCATGGATCTGTTCTCTCTCTCTTGGACCTGTCTTACTCTCATGAACTGGTCTCTCTATGGAGCTGGTCTCTCTTTCTCTGGGAAGCTGGTCTCTATCATGAAGCTATTATCTCTGTCAGGGGATCTGGTCTCTCACATGAGGGTGGTCTCTCTCTCTCTCCATAGAGATGATCTCTCTCTCATGGAGCTGGTCTCTCTCTCTCATTATGCTTGTCTGTTCTGTCATTGAGCTTGTTTCTCTCTCATGGAGCTGGTCCCTCTCTCTCAAGGACCATATATCTCTCTCTCATGGAGCTGGTCTCTGTCATGAGCTGGTCTCTCTCTATCATGGAGCTGGTCTCTTCATAAAGCTGGTCGCTCTCTCTCAAGAAGCTGGTCTCTCTCATGGTTCTGGTCCCTCTCTCCCATGGAGCTTGTATCTCTCACTCAGGGAGATGTCCCTCCATGGAGCTGGTCTCTCTCTCATGGTGCTATTCTGTCTCTCATGGAGCTAATTCTCCCATGGAGCTGGTCTCTATCTCTCAGTTGAGCTGCTCTGTCTCATGGAGCAGGTCTCTCTCTCATGAAAATGTTATCTCCCCAGGAGCTGGTGTCCTTCTCTCATCTAGCTGGTCTCTCCTTCACATGGAGCTGGTCTCTCTCTCTCATGGGATCTTGTCTCTATATCTCATGCAGCTCGTCTCTTCTATCGAGCTGGACTCTCTCTCTCATGGAGGAGGTCTCTCTCATTTAGATCGTTTCTCTCTGTCTCGGGGAGCAGGTTTGTCTCATGGAGATGGTGTCTCTCTCTTGGAGCTGATCTCTGTCTTTCAGGAAACTGGTCTCCCTCATAAAGCTGTTCTCTCTCTTTCATTGAGCCTGCTCTTTCTCATAAAGCTGGTATCTCTCGTGGAGCTGTTCTTTCTCTCATGGAACTGGTTACTCCATGGAGCTGATCTCTTTCTCAGGGAACTGGTCTCTCTCATAGAGCTGTTTTCTCTCATGAAGCTGGTCTCTCTCTCTCAGGACGCTGGTCTCTCTCATGGACCTGGTATCTCTCGAGGAACTTGTCTCTCTCATAGAGCTGGTCTCTCATTCTTGGAGCTGGTCTCTCTCTCATGGAGCTGGTCTCTCTCATGGAACTGGTCTCTCTCTCTCATGGATCTCTTCTCTCTCTCTAATGGAGCTGGTCTCTCTGTCTCATGGATCTGGTCTCTCTCTCATGGAGCGGGTCACTCTCATGGACCTGGTCTCTCCGCTCTCAGGGAGCTGGTCTCTCTCATGGAGCTGGTCTCTCTCTCAAGGAGATGGTCTCTCGCATGAATCTGATCTCTCTCTCTTGGACCTGGTCTTACTGTCATTAAACCGGTCTCTTTCATGGAGCTGGTCTCTCTTTCTCCGGATGCTGGTCTCTATCATGAAGCTATTATCTCTGTCAGGGATCTGGTCTCTCACATGAGGGTGGTCTCTCCTCTCTCATGGAGCTGATATCTCTCTCATGAGCTGGTCTCTCTCTCTCTCATTATGCTTGTCTTTCTGTCATTGAGCTTGTTTCTCTCTCATGGAGCTTGTCCCTCTCTTTCATGGAGCCTATATCTCTCTCTCATGGAGCTGGTCTCTTGTCATGGAGCTGGTCTCTCTCTATCAAGGAGCTGGTCTCTTTCATAAAGCGGGTTGCTCTCTCTCAAGAAGCTGGTCTCTTTCATGGTGCTGGTCCCTCTCTCTAATGGATCTTGTATCTCCTCTCAGGGAGATGGTCTCTTTCATGGAGCTGATCTCTCTCTCATGGTGCTATTCTGTCTCTCATGGAGCTAATCTCTCCCTTGGAGCTGGTCTCTATCTCTCATGGAGCTGCTCTTTCTCATGGAGCTGGTCTCTCTCTCATGAAAATGGTATCTCCCCAAGCTGGTGTCCTTCTGTCATCTATCTGGTCTCTCTTTCACATGGAGCTGGTCTCTCTCTTTCATGGATCAGGTCTCTATATCTCATGCAGATCGTCTCTTCTATCGAGCTGGACTCTCTCTCTCATGGAGAAGGTCTCTCTCATGTAGATCGTTTCTCTCTCTCTCAGGGAGCTGGTTTGTCTCATGGAGATGGTGTCTCTCTCTCATGAAGCTGATCTCTGTCTCTCATGAAGCTGGTCTCCCTCATAAAGCTGGTCTCTCTCTTTCATTGAGCTGCTCTTTCTCATAAAGCTGGTATTTCTCGGGGAGCTGGACTCTCTCTAATGGAACTGGTTTCTCCATTTAGCTGATCTCTTTCTCAGAGAACTGGTCTCTCTCATGGAGCTGGTTTCTCTCATGGAGCTGGTCTCTCGTTCATGGAGCTGGTCTCTCTCTCTCATGGAGCTTGTCTCTCTCATTGAACCGGTTTCTGTTTCATGGAGCTGGTATTTCTTAGGGAGCTGGCCTCTCTCTTTCATGGAGATGTTCTTTCTCATAAAGCTGGTCTCTCTCATGGAGCTGGTCTCTCTTTCATGGAGCTGGTTCTCCCATGGAGCTATCTCTCTCTCAGGGAGCTGGTCTCTCTAATGGAGCTGGTCTCTCTCGTGGGAGTTGGTCTCTATATGTCAAGGAGCGGGTCTCTCTCATGGAAATGGTATATCTCGTGGAGCTTTTTCTCTCTCTTGGGGCATCTCTCTCTCTCATGGAGGTGGTCTCTCTCTCATGGATCTGGTTCCTCTGATGGAGCCGGTAGCACTCATGGAACAGCTCCCTCTCTCTCATGGAGCTGATCTCTCTCATTGTGGTGTTCTCTCTCTTATGAAGCTGGTCTTTCTCATGAAGCTGGTCTCTCTCTTCATGGATCTGCTCTCTCTCATGGAGCTGGTCTCCCTCTCATGGATCTGGTCTCTCCTAAGGAGCTGATCTCTCTGTTTAATGGAGCTGGTTTCTTCTCATGGAGCTGGTCTCTCTCTCATGGCGCTCGTCTCTCTCAATCATGGAGTTGTTCTCTCACTCTCATGGATCTGGTCTATCTCTCATGGAGCTGGTCCACTCTCATGTAGCTGGTCTCTCTCTCTCAGGAAGCTGGTCTCTCTCATGGAGCTGGTCTATCTCTCATGGCGCTGCTCTCTCCCATAGAGCTGGTCTCCCTCTCTCTCATGGAGCTGCTCTCCCTCATGGAGCTGGTCTCTCTCTCTCATGGAGCTGGTCTCTCTCTCAATGAGCTAAAGTATCTAATGGATCTTGCCTCTCTCTTTCTGGAAGCTGGTCTTTCTCATGGAGCTAATCTCTCTCCCAGGGACCTGGTCTCTCTCATGGAGCTGGTCTCTCCCTCATCGAGCTGCTCTCTCCCTCTCAGGGAGCTGGTCTGTCTCTCATGGAGTTGGTCTCTCCAATAGAGCTTGTCTGTCTCTCTCATGGGGCTAGTCTCTTATACTTGAGCTGGTCTCTCCCTCTCTCATGGAGCTGGTCTCTCTCTCATTGAGGTAATGTCTCTAATAAACCTGGTCTCTTTCTCTTTAGAAGCTGGTGTCTCTCATGGTGCTTCTCTTTCTCTCATGGAGCTTCTCCCTCTCTCATGGAGCTTGTCTCTCTCTCATGGAACTGTTCTCTCTCTCTAATGGAGCTTGTCTCTCAATCTCATTAGAGCTGGTCTCTCTCTCATGGAGCTGTTCATTCTCATGGAGCTGGTTGCTCTCTCCTCAGGGACCATGTCTCTCTCATGGAGCTGGTCTCTGTTTCAGGGATCTAGTCTCTCACATGGAGCTTTTCTCTCTCTCATAGAGCTTTGTCTCTCTCTCATGGAGCTCGTCTCCCTCTCTGAGGGAGCTGGTCTGTTCTCATGGCGCTGCTCTCTTTCATGGAGCTGGTCTCCTCTCATGGAGCTGGTCTCTTTCTCATGGAGCCGGTCTCTCTCATGGAGCTGGACTTCTTTTTGTCAGAAAGCTTGTCTCTCTCATGGAGCTGGTCTCTCTCTCACGGAACTGGTCTCTCTCTGTCAGGAAGCTGGTCTGTCTCTCATGGCGCTGCTCTCTTTCATGAAGCTTGTCTCTCTCTCTCATGGAATTGGTCTCTCTCATGGAGCTGGTCTCTCTCTCATGAAGCTGGTCTTTCTCATGGAGCTGGACTCTTTGTTCTGAGCTGGTCTCCCTCATGGACCTGGTTTCTCTCTCATGGAGTTGGTCTCTCTCATGGAGCTTGTCTCTCTCTCAAAGAGCGGGACTTTATTTTTCTCGTGAAGCTGGTCACTCTCTCATGTATTTGTTCTCTTTCTCTCATGGAGCTGGTCACTCTCTCATGGAGCTGGTCTCTCTCATGGAGCTGGAAACTTTCTCTCACGAAGCCTGGTCTCTCTCATGGAGTTGGTCTCTCTCTCATGGAACTGGTCTCTCTCATGGAGCTGGTCTCTCTCTCAGGAACTTGACTCTATTTCTCTAATAGAGCTGGTCTTTCTCTCTCATGTTGTTGGTCTCTCTCTCTCAAGCAGTTGTTTTATCTCTCTTGTAGTTGGTCTCTCTCTCTCATGGAGCTTGGCTCTCTCTCTCTCTTGGAGCTGCTCTTTCTCTCTTTGAGTTGTTCTCACTCACGGAGCTGGTCTCACTCTCTTAGGAACCTGGTCTCTCTCATGAAGGTTGTCTCTCTTTCAGGTATCTGGTCTCTCTCATTGAGCTGGTCTCTCTCTCATGGAGCTGGTATCTTTCCCCTGGAGCTTGTCTCTTGCTCCCATGGACCTGATCTCTCCAATGGGCTGGACTCTCACTCTCATGGAGCTGGTCTCTCTCTCTCATGGAGCTGGTCTCTCTCATGGAGCTAGTTTCTCTCATGGACATGGTCTCTCTCAGGGAGCTGGTCTCTCTTTCTGAGAAAGCTCGTCTGTCTCTCATGGAGCTGGACTCTTAATGGAGCTGGTCTTTCTCCCTCATAGAGCTTGTCTCTCTCTCACAGAACTGGTATCTCTCCAGGAGCTGGTCTCCCTCTCTCATGGACCTGGTCTCTCTCTCATGGAGCTGGTCTCTCTCTCATGGATCTTGTCTCTCTATCTCATGCAGTTTGTCTCTTCTATCGAGCTGGTCTCTCTCTCTCATGGAGAAGGTCTCTCTCATGGAGCTAGTTCTCTCTCTCAGGGAGCTGGTCTCTCTCATGCACCTGGTGTCTCACTCTCTTGGAGCTGATTTCTGTCTCTCATAAAGCTGGTCTCCCTCTTGGAGCTGGTCTCTCTCTTTCATGGAGCTGATCTTTCTCATAAAGCTGGTCTCTCTCATAGAGCTGGTCTCTCTCTAATGGAGCTCGTTTCTCCCATGGAGCTGATCTCTCTCTCAGGGAACTTGTCTCTCTCGGGGAGCTTGTCTCTCACATGGAGATGGTCTCTCTTTCATGGAGCTGGTCTCACTCTCATGAAGCTGGTCTCTCTCATGGAACTGGTCTCTCTCTCTCATGGATCTCTTCTCTCTCTCTCATGGAGCTGGTCTCTCTCTCTCATGGATCTTGTCTCTCTATCTCATGCAGCTGGTCTCTTCTATCGAGCTGGTCTCTCTCTCTCATGGAGAAGGTCTCTCTCATGGAGCTAGTTTCTCTCTCTCAGGAAGCTGGTCTCTCTCATGCAGCTGGTGTCTCACACTCATGGAGCTGATTTCTGTCTCTCATAAAGCTGGTCTCCCTCATGGAGCTGGTCTCTCTCTTTCATGGAGCTGATCTTTCTCATAAAGCTGGTCTCTCTCATAGACCTGGTCTCTCTCTAATGAAGCTCGTTTCTCCCATGAGGTGATCTCTCTCTCAGGGAACTGGTCTCTCTCGTGGAGCTTTTCTCTCTCATGGAGATGGTCTCTCTTTCATGGAGCTGGTCTCACTCTCATGGAGCTGGTCTCTCTAATGGAACTGGTCTCTCTCTCTCATAGATTTCTTCTCTCTCTCTAATAAAGCTGGTCTCTCTCTCTCATGGATCTTGTCTCTCTCTCATGGAGGTGGTCACTCTCATGGAGCTGGTCTCTCGCTCTCAGGGAGCTGGTCTCTCTCATGGAGCTGGTCTCTCTCTCAGGGAGATGGTCTCTCTCATGGATCTGTTCTCTCTCTCTTGGACCTGGTCTTACTCTCATTGAACTGGTCTCTCTAATGGAGCTGGTCTCTCTTTCTCTGGAAGCTGGTCTCTATCATGAAGCTATTATCTCTGTCAGGGATCTGGTCTCTCACATGAGGGTGGTCTCTCTCTCTCTCATAGAGATGATCTCTCTCTCATGGAGCTGGTCTCTCTCTCATTATGCTTGTCTTTCTGTCATTGAGCTTGTTTCTCTCTCATGGAGCTGGTCCCTCTCTCTCAAGGAGCCTATATCTCTCTCTCATGGAGCTGGTCTCTGTCATGGAGCTGGTCTCTCTCTATCATGGAGCTGGTCTCTTTCATAAAGCTGGTCGCTCTCTCTCAAGAAGCTGGTCTCTCTCATGGTTGCTGGTCCCTCTCTCTCATGGAGCTTGTATCTCTCTCTCAGGGAGATGGTCCCTCTCATGGAGCTGGTCTCTCTCTCATGGTGCTATTCTGTCTCTCATGGAGCTAATCTCTCCCATGGAGCTGGTCTCTATCTCTCATGGAGCTGCTCTGTCTCATGGAGCTGGTGTCTCTCTCATGAAAATGGTATCTCCCCAGGAGCTGGTGTCCTTCTCTCATCTAGCTGGTCTCTCCTTCACATGGAGCTGGTCTCTCTCTCTCATGGATCTTGTCTCTATATCTCATGCAGCTCGTCTCTTCTATCGAGCTGGACTCTCTCTCTCATGGAGAAGGTCTCTCTCATATAGATTGTTTCTCTCTGTCTCAGGGAGCTGGTTTGTCTCATGGAGATGGTGTCTCTCTCTCTGGAGCTGATCTCTGTCTTCCATGAAGCTGGTCTCCCTCATAAAGCTGGTCTCTCTCTTTCATTGAGCTGCTCTTTCTCATAATGCTGGTATCTCTCGTGGAGCTGGTCTCTCTCTCATGGAACTTGTTACTCCATGGAGCTGATCTCTTTCCAAGGGAACTGGTCTCTCTCATAGAGCTGTTTTCTCTCATGAAGCTGGGTCTCTCTCTCTCAGGACGCTGGTCTCTCTCATGGACCTGGTATCTCTCGAGGAGCTTGTCTCTCTCATGGAGCTGGTCTCTCATTCTTGGAGCTGGTCTCTCTCTCATGGAGCTGGTCTCTCTCATGGAACTGGTCTCTCTCTCTCATGGATCTCTTCTCTCTCTCTAATGGAGCTGGTCTCTCTGTCTCATGGATCTGGTCTCTCTCTCATGGAGCTGGTCACTCTTTTGAAGCTTGGTCTCTCGCTCTCAGGGAGCTGGTCTCTCTCATGGAGCTGGTCTCTCTCTCAAAGAGATGGTCTCTCTCATGAATCTGATCTCTCTCTCTCTTGAACCTGGTCTTACTGTCATTAAACTGGTCTCTCTCATGGAGCTGGTCTCTCTTCTCCGTATGGTGGTCTCTATCATGAAGCTATTATTTCTGTCAGGGATCTGGTCTCTCACATGAGGGTGGTCTCTCTCTCTCATGGAGCTGATATCTCTCTCATGGAGCTGGTCTCTTTCTCTCATTATGCTTGTCTTTCTGTCATTGAGCTTGTTTCTCTCTCATGGAGCTGGTCCCTCTCTTTCATGGAGCCTATATCTCTCTCTCATGGAGCTGGTCTCTGTCATGGAGCTGGTCTCTCTCTATCATGGAGCTGGTCTCTTTCATAAAGCTGGTCGCTCTCTCTCAAGAAGCTGGTCTCTCTCATGGTTCTGGTCCCTCTCTCCCATGGAGCTTGTATCTCTCTCTCAGGGAGATGGTCCCTCTCATGGAGCTGGTCTCTCTCTCATGGTGCTATTCTGTCTCTCATGGAGCTAATCTCTCCCTTGGAGCTGGTCTCTATCTCTCATGGAGCTGCTCTGTCTCATGGAGCTGGTCTGTCTCTCATGAAAATGGTATCTTCCCAGGAGCTGGTGTCCTTCTGTCATCTATCTGGTCTCTCTTTCACATGGAGCTGGTCTCTCTCTTTCATGGATCCGGTCTCTATATCTCATGCAGCTCGTCTCTTCTATCGAGCTGGACTCTCTGTCTCATGGAGAAGGTCTCTCTCATGTAGATCATTTCTCTCTCTCTCAGGGAGCTGGTTTGTCTCATGGAGATGGTGTCTCTCCCTCATGAAGCTGATCTCTGTCTCTCATGAAGGTGGTCTTTCTCATAAAGCTGTTCTCTCTTTTTCATTGAGCTGCTCTTTCTCATAAAGCTGGTATTTCTCGGGGAGCTGGTCTCTCTCTAATGGAACTGGTTTCTCCATTTAGCTGATCTCTTTCTCAGAGAACTGGTCTCTCTCATGGAGCTGGTTTCTCTCATGGAGCTGGTCTCTCGTTCATGGAGCTGGTCTCTCTCTCTCATGGAGCTTGTCTCTCTCATTGAACCGGTTTCTGTTTCATGGAGCTGGTATTTCTCAGTGAGCTGGCATCTCTCTTTCATGGAGATGTTCTTTTTCATAAAGCTGGTCTCTCTCATGGAGCTGGTCTCTCTTTCATGGAGCTGGTCTCTCCCATGGAGCTATCTCTCTCTCAGGGAGCTGGTCTCTCTAATGGAGCTGGTCTCTCTCGTGGAGCTGGTCTCTCTATGTCAAAGAGTGGGTCTCTCTCATGGAAATGGTATCTCTCGTGGAGCTTGTCTCTCTCTTGGGGCATCTCTCTCTCTCATGGAGGTGGTCTCTCTCTCATGGATCTGGTTCCTCTGATGGAGCCGGTAGCACTCATGGAGCAGCTCACTCTCTCTCATGGAGCTGATCTCTCTCATTGAGGTGTTCTCTCTCTTATGAAGCTTGTCTTTCTCATGAAGCTGGTCTCTCTCTTTCATGGATCTGCTCTCTCTCATGGAGCTGGTCTCCCTCTCATGGATCTGGTCTCTCCTCAGGAGCTGATCTCTCTGTTTAATGGAGCTGGTTTCTGTCTCATGGAGCTGGTCTTTCTCTCATGGCGCTCGTCTCTCTCAATCATGGAGTTGTTCTCTCACTCTCATGGATCTGGTGTATCTCTCATGGAGCTGGTCACTCTCAAGTAGCTGGTCTCTCTCTCTCAGGAAGCTGGTCTCTCTCATGGAACTGGTCTATCTCTCATGGCGCTGCTCTCTCCCATAGAGCTGGTCTCTCTCTCTCATGGAGCTGCTCTCCCTCATGGAGCTGGTCTCTCTCTCTCATGGAGCTGGTCTCTCTCTCAATGAGCTAAAATATCTAATGGAGCTTGCCTCTCTCTTTCTGGAAGCTGGTCTTTCTCATGGAGCTAATCTCTCTCCCAGGGAGCTGGTCTCTCTCATGGAGCTGGTCTCTCCCTCATCGAGCTGCTCTCTCCCTCTCAGGGAGCTGGTCTGTCTCTCATGGAGTTGGTCTCTCCAATAGAGCTTGTCTGTCTCTCTCATGGGGCTGGTCTCTCATATTGAGCTGGTCTCTCCCTCTCTCATGGAGCTGGTCTCTCTCTCATTGAGGTAATGTCTTTAATAAACCTGGTCTCTTTCTCTTTAGAAGCTGGTGTCTCTCATGGAGCTTCTCTTTCTCTCATGGAGCTTCTCCCTCTCTCATGGAGCTTGTCTCTCTCTCATGGAACTGTTCTCTCTCTCTAATGGAGCCTGTCTCTCAATCTCATAGAGCTGGTCTCTCTCTCATGGAGCTGTTCATTCTCATGGAGCTGGTTGCTCTCTCTCAGAGACCATGTCTCTCTCATGGAGCTGGTCTCTGTTTCAGGATCTAGTCTCTCACATGGAGCTTTTCTCTCTCTCATAGAGCTTGTCTCTCTCTCATGGAGCTCGTCTCCCTCTCTGAGGGAGCTGGTCTGTTTCTCATGGCGCTGCTCTCTTTCATGGAGCTGGTCTCCTCTCATGGAGCTGGTCTCTTTCTCATGGAGCCGGTCTCTCTCATGGAGCTGGACTCTTTTTGTCAGAAAAGCTTGTCTCTCTCATGGAGCTGGTCTCTCTCTCACGGAACTGGTCTCTCTCTGTCAGGAAGCTGGTCTGTCTCTCATGGCGCTGCTCTCTTTCATGAAGCTTGTCTCTCTCTCTCATGGAATTGGTCTCTCTCATGGAGCTGGACTCTCTCTCATGAAGCTGGTCTTTCTCATGGAGCTGGACTCTTTGTTCCGAGCTGGTCTCCCTCATGGACCTGGTTTCTCTCTCATGGAGCTGGTCTCTCTCATGGAGCTTGTCTCTCTCTCAAAGAGCGGGACTTTATTTTTCTCGTGAAGCTGGTCACTCTCTCATGTATTTGTTCTCTTTCTCTCATGGAGCTGGTCACTCTCTCATGGAGCTGGTCTCTCTCATGGAGCTGGAAACTTTCTCTCACGAAGCTGGTCTCTCTCATGAAGCTGGTCTTCTCTCATGGAACTGGTCTCTCTCATGGAGCTGGTCTCTCTCTCAGGAACTTGACTCTATTTCTCTAATAGAGCTGGTCTTTCTCTCTCATGTTGTTGATCTCTCTCTCAAGCAGTTGTTTTATCTCTCTTGTAGTTAGTCTCTCTCTCTCATGGAGCTGGTCTCTCTCTCTCTCTTGGAGCTGCTCTTTCTCTCTTTGAGTTGTTCTCACTCACGGAGCTGGTCTCACTATCTCCAGAACCTGGTCTCTCTCATGAAAGTTGTCTCTCTTTCAGGTATCTGGTCTCTCTCATTGAGCTGGTCTCTCTCTCATGGAGCTGGTATCTTTCCCCTGGAGCTTGTCTCTTGCTCCCATGGACCTGATCTCTCCAATGGGGCTGGACTCTCACTCTCATGGAGCTGGTCTCTCTCTCTCATGGAGCTGGTCTCTCTCATGGAGCTAGTTTCTCTCATGGACATGGTCTCTCTCAGGGAGCTGGTCTCTCTCTCTGAGAAAGTTCGTCTGTCTCTCATGGAGCTGGACTCTTAATGGAGCTGGTCTTTCTCCCTCATAGAGCTTGTCTCTCTCTCACAGAACTGGTATCTTTTCAGGAGCTGGTCTCTCTCTCTCATGGACCTGGTCTCTCTCTCATGGAGCTGTTCTCTGTCTCATGAATCTTGTCTCTCTATCTCATGCAGTTTGTCTCTTCTATCGAGCTGGTCTCTCTCTCTCATGGAGAAGGTCTCTCTCATGGAGCTAGTTTCTCTCTCTCAGGGAGCTGGTCTCTCTCATGCAGCTGGTGTCTCACTCTCATGGAGCTGATTTCTGTCTCTCATAAAGCTGGTCTCCCTCTTGGAGCTGGTCTCTCTCTTTCATGGAGCTGATCTTTCTCTGAATGCTGGTCTCTCTCATAGAGCTGGTCTCCCTCTAATGGAGCTCGTTTCTCCCATGGAGCTGATCTCTCTCTCAGGGAACTGGTCTCTCTCATGGAGCTTGTCTTTCTCATAGAGATAGTCTCTCTTTCATGAAGCTGGTGCCATTCTCATGGAGCTGGTCTTTCTCATGGAACTGGTCTCTCTCTCTCATGGATCTCTTCTCTCTCTCTCATGGAGCTGGTCTCATGCTCTCATGGATCTGGTCTCTCTCTCATGGAGGTGGTCACTCTCATGGAGCTGGTCTCTTGCTCTCAGGGAACTGGTCTCTCTCATGGAGCTGGTCTCTCTCTCAGGGAGATGGTCTCTCTCATGGATCTGATCTCTCTCTCTCTCTCTTGGACCTGGTCTTACTCTCATTTAACTGGTCTCTCTTTGGAGCTGGTCTCTCTTTCTCCAGAAGCTGGTCTCTATTATGAAGCTATTATCTCTTTCAGGAATCTGGTCTCTCACATGAGGGTGGTCTCTCTGTCTCATGGAGCTGATCTCTCTCTCATTGAGCTGGTCTCTGTCTCTCATTATGCTTGTCTTTCTGTCATTGAGCTTGTTTCTCTCTCATGGAGCTGGTCCCTCTCACTCATGAAGCCTATATCTCTCTCTCATGGAACTGGTCTCTCTCTCTCATGGATCTCTTCTCTCTCTCTAATGGAGCTGGTCTCTCTGTCTCATGGATCTGGTCTCTCTCTCATGGAGCGGGTCACTCTCATGGACCTGGTCTCTCGCTCTCAGGGAGCTGGTCTCTCTCATGGAGCTGGTCTCTCTCTCAAGGAGATGGTCTCTCGCATGAATCTGATCTCTCTCTCTTGGACCTGGTCTTACTGTCATTAAACTGGTCTCTTTCATGGAGCTGGTCTCTCTTTCTCCGGATGCTGGTCTCTATCATGAAGCTATTATCTCTGTCAGGGATCTGGTCTCTCACATGAGGGTGGTCTCTCTCTCTCATGGAGCTGATATCTCTCTCATGGAGCTGGTCTCTCTCTCTCATTATGCTTGTCTTTCTGTCATTGAGCTTGTTTCTCTCTCATGGAGCTTGTCCCTCTCTTTCATGGAGCCTATATCTCTCTCTCATGGAGCTGGTCTCTGTCATGGAGCTGGTCTCTCTCTATCAAGGAGCTGGTCTCTTTCATAAAGCTGGTCGCTCTGTCTCAAGAAGCTGGTCTCTCTCATGGTGCTGGTCCCTCTCTCATGGAGCTTGTATCTCTTTCTCTTGGAGATGGTTTCTCTCATGGAGCTGGTCTCTCTCTCATGGTGCTATTCTGTCTCTCATGGAGCTAATCTCTCTTATGGAGCTGGTCTCTATCTCTCATGAAGCTGCTCAGTCTCATGGAGCTGGTCTCTCTCTCATGAAAATGGTATCTCCCCAGGAGCTGGTGTCCTTCTGTCATCTAGCTGGTCTCTCCTTCACATTGAGCTGCTTTCTCTCTCTCATAGATCTGGTCTCTATATCTCATGCAGCTCGTCTCTTCTATCGAGTTGGTCTCTCTCTCTCTCATTGAGAAGGTCTCTCTCATGTAGCTCGTTTCTCTCTCTCTCAGGGAGGTGGTTTCTCTCATGGAGATGGTGTCTCTCTCTCTTGGAGCTGATCTCTGTCTCTCATGAAGCTGGTCTCCTTCATTAATCTAGTCTCTCTCTTTCATTGAGGTGCTCATTCTCATAAAGCTGGTATCTCTCGTGGAGCTGGTCTCTCTCTCATCGAACTGCTTTCTCCATGGAGCTGATCTCTTTCTCAGGGAACTGGTCTCTCTCATGGAGCTGTTTTCTCTTATGGAGCTTGCCTCTCTCTCTCAGGAACCTGGTCTCTCTCATGGACCTTGTATCTCTCGATTGGCTTGTCTCTCTCATGGAGCTGGTCTCTTGTTCATGGAGCTGGTCTCTCTCTCATGGAGCTGGTCTCTCTCATTGAACCAGTCTCTCTTTCATGAAGCTGGTATTTCTCAGAGAGCTGGTATCCCTCTCTCATAGAGCTGGTCTCTGTTTCATGGAGCTTGTATCTCTCAGGGTGCTCGTCTTTCTCTCTCATGGAGGTGGTCTCTGTCTCATGGAGAAGGTCTCTCTCATTAAGCTTGTTTTTCTCAGGAAGCTAATCTCTCTCTCATGGAGCTGGTCTCTCTCTCTCATGGAGCTGGTCTCTCTCTCATGGAGCTGGTCTCTTTCTCTCATGGAGCTCTTCTGTCTCATGGAGCTGGTCTCTGTTTCAGGGATGTGGTCTTTCTCATAGAGCTGGTCTCTCTCTCGTTGATCTTGTCTCTCTCATGGAGATGGTTTCACTCTCTTAGGAAGCTTGTCTGTCTCTCATGGCGCTGCGCTCTCCCATGAAGATGGTGTCTCTCTCTCATGGAGCTCCTCTCTCTCATTCAGCTAATATCTCTCATGGACCTGGACTCTCTCTTTCTAAATGCTGGTCTCTCTCATGTAGCTGGTCTGTCTCATGGAGGTGGTCTCTCTCTCTCAGGGAACTGGTCTGTCTCTCATGGACCTGGTCTCTACAATATAGCTGATCTTTCACTCTTATGAAGCTTCTTTCTCACATGGAGCTCTTGTTTCTCTCATGTAGCTGGACTCTCTCTCATTGAGCTAATGCCTCTCATAAAGCTGGTCTTTCTCTTTCTCTTGAAGCTGGTGTCTCTCATGGAGCTGGTCTCTCTCTCAGGTAGCTGGTGTCTCTAAGAGAGCTGGTCTTCCTCTTTCATGGAGCTGGTCTCTCTCTCATGGAGCTGATTTCTCTCTCATGGAGCTAGTCTCTCTCTCTCTCATGGAGCTGGTCTTTCTCTGTCAGGGAGTTCATCTCCTTTGCTCAGGGAGCAGGTCTCTCTCGCATGGAGCTGGTTTCTTCCATGGAGCTAGTCTCTCTTTATAATGGAGCTGGTCTCTGTCATGGAGCTGATCTGTCTCTCTTAGAGCTGATCTCTCTCTCAATGAGCTGGTCTCTCTCATGGAGCTGGTCTCTCTCTTTCAGGAAGCTGGTCTCTCTCATGGAGCTGCTGTCTCTCTCATAGAGATGGTCTCTCTCATGGAGCTGGTGTCTCTCTTTCATAGAGCTGTTCTTTCTCATAAAGCTGGTCTCTCTCATGGAGCTGGTCTCTCTTCCATGGAGCTGGTCTCTCCCATGGAGCTATCTCTCTCTCAGGGAGCTGGTCTCTCTAATGGAGCTGGTCTTTCTCGTGGAGCTATTCTCTTTATCTCAAGGAGCGGGTCTCTCTCATAGAGATGGTATCTCTCGTGGAGCTTGTGTCTCTCTTGGGGCATCTTTCTCTCTCATGGAGGTAGTCTCTCTCTCATGGATATGGTCCCTCTCATGGAACTGGTATCACTCATGGAGCAGCTCACTCTCTCTCATGGAGCTGGTCTCTCTCATTGAGGCGGTCTCTCTCTTATGGAGCTGGTCTTTCTCATGGAGCTGGTCTCTCTCTTTCATGGAGCTGCTCTCTCTCATGGAGCTGGTCTCCCTCTCATGGATCTGGTCTCTTCTAGGGAGCTGGTCTCTCTGTTTAATAAAGCTGGCTTCTGACTGAGGTACAGAAGGATTTTTAAAGAGAGCAGATATTGGAGACTGGGGTACAGAAAAACTGTTTCAGATAGCAGAAGTTGGAGAATGGGGTGTATAAAAACTGTTGGAGAGAGCAGAGTTTGGAGACTGGGTGCAGAAAGAATGTTGCAGAGAGCAGAGTTTGGATACTGAGATGCATGAGTGTTATTGAGATCACAGGTTAGAGACTGGGGTGCAGAAAAACTGACAGAGAAAGCAGAGGTTGAAGACTGTGGTGCAGAAGGAAAATTACAGAGAGCAGACTTTGGAGACCGCAGTACAGGAGGCCTGTTACAGAGAGAAGAGGTTGGAGACTGCGTTTAAGAAAGACTGTTTCAGAGTGCAGATGGTGGAGACTGGGGTGCAGAAGAACTGTTGCAGAGAGAAACGGTTGGAGACCGGGGTGCAGAAGAACTGTCGCAGAGAGCAGAGGTTGGAGACTGAGGTGCAGAAGGAATGTTACAGAGAGCAGAGGTTGGAGACTGTGGTGCAGAAGGACCGTTAGAGAAAGCAGAGTTTGGAGACTGCTGTACAGAAAGACTGTTACAGTGAGGATACGTTGGACACTAGGGTAGAGAAGGACTCTTCCAGAGAGCAGATGTTGGAAACTGTGGTTCAGAATGACTGTTGCAGAGAACAGAGGTTAGAGAATGGGGTGTAGAATGACTGTTGCAGAGAGCAGAGTTTGGAGACTAGGGTGCAGAAGAATCTTACAGAGAGCAGAGGGGTGCAGAAGTACTTTTGCAGAGAGCAGAGGTTGGAGACTGAGGTGCAGAAGAACTTTTATAGAGAAAAGTTTGGAGATGGGGAGGAGAAGGATTGTTACAGAGAACAGAGGTTGGAGACTCAGGTGCAGAAGAACTTTTGTAGAGAAAAGTTTGGAGATGGGGAGGAGAAGGATTGTTACAGAGAACAGAGGTTGGAGACTCAGGTGCAGCAGTACCATTGCAGAAAGCAGAGGTTGGAGACTGTGGTGGAGAAGGAATGTTACTGGAGCAGAGTTTT
Organism: Ictidomys tridecemlineatus; assembly: GCF_052094955.1. Classification (NCBI taxonomy): domain Eukaryota; kingdom Metazoa; phylum Chordata; class Mammalia; order Rodentia; family Sciuridae; genus Ictidomys; species Ictidomys tridecemlineatus. Next base: position 17,799 of record NW_027521340.1, read on the forward strand.
GAAACTGTGGTGCAGAAGAATATTACAGAGAGCAGGTTTGAGACAGGGATTCAGAAGGACTGTTGCATAGAGCAGATGTTGGAGACTTGGGTGCAGAAGGTTCGTTGCAGAGAGCAGAGGTTTGAGACTGGCGTGCAGAAGAAGCGTTGCAGACAGCAGAGGTTAGAGACTGGGGAGCAGAAGGACTGTAACAGAGAGAAGAGTTTGAAGACTGAGGTGCAGAAGAATCGTTGCTGAGAGCAGAGGTTGGAGACTGAGGTGCAAAAAGACTGTTACAGAGAGTAGAGGTTGGAGATTGGTGTGCAAAAGGCCTGTTACAGAGAGCAGAGGTTCAAGAATAGGTTTCAGAAGAACTGTTACAGAGAGCAGAGATTTTAGACAAGGTTGCACAAGGATCTTAGAGAGAGCAGAGGTTGTAGACCAATGTGCAGCAGGACTGTTACAGAGAGCAGATGTAGGAGACTAGAGTTAAGAAGGATTGTTGCAGAGAATAGAGTTTTCAGACTGAGGTGCAGAAGGAATTTTGCAGAGAGCAGATGTTGAAGACTGGCTTGCCGAAGGACTATTGTAGAGAGCAGAGTTTGTAGACTGAGGTGCAGAAGCACTGTTACAGAGAGAAGAGGATTGAGAATGGGGTGCAAAAGGCCTGTTACAGAGAGCAGAGGTTGGAGACTGGAGTGCAGAAGGACTGTTACAGAAAGCAGGGTTTGGAGACAGGGTTGCAGAAGGATCTTACAGAGAGAAAAGGTTGGAGACTGAGGTGTAGCAGGACTGTTACAGAGAGCAGAGTTTGGAGACAGGGGTGCAGAAGGATCATTGCAGAGAACCGAGTTTTCAGACTGCGGTGCAGGAGGACTGTTGCAGAGAGCAGAGTTTGGAGGCTGAGGTGCATAAGGACTGTTACAGAGGGCAGAGGTTGGAGACTGCCGTGCAGAAGGACCGTTACAGAGAGCAGATTTTTGAGACTGCACTACAGGAGAACTGTTATAAAGAGCAGCGTTTGGAGACTGCGGTGAAGAAGGACTTTTGCAGAGAGCAGAGGATGGATATTAGGGTGCAGAAGGATCGTGTAGAGAGCAGAGTATTTAGACTAGGGTGCAAAAGGACTGTTACAGAGAACGGAGTTTTGAGAAGGGGTGCAGAAGGCCTGTTACAGAGGGCAGACTTGGAAGACTGGTTTGCAGAATAATCTAACAAAGAGCAAATGTTGGAGACTGAGGTGCAGAAGGACTGTTGCAGAGAGCAGAGGTTGGAGACTGGGGTGCAGAATAACTGATATGGAAAGTAGAGTTTGGAGACTGGGATGCAGAAGGACTGTTGCAGAGATCAGACTTAGAGACTGAGGTGCAGAAAGATCGATACAGAGAGCAGCGGTTGGAGACTTGGGTGCAGAAGAACTGATACAGAAAGCAGAGGTTGGAGACTCGGGTGCAGAAAGACCCTTACAGAGAGCAGAGATTTGAGACTTCAGTACAGAAAGACTTTTACAGAGAGCAGAGTTTGGAGACTGGGGTGGAAAAGAACTTTTTTAGAGAGCAAATGTTGGAGTCTGTGGTGAAAATGGACTGTTGGAGAGAGCTTATGATGGAGACTGGAGTGTAGAAGAACTGTTGCAGAGAGCAGAGTTTTAGACTGAGTTGCAGAAGGGCTGTTACAGCGGGCAGAGTTTGGAGACTGTTGTGGAAAACGACGGATACAGAAAGCAGAGGTTGGATACTGGAGTGCATAACGACTCTTACAAAGAACAAACGTTGGAGATTGCGGTACAGAAGGACTGTTACAGAGAAAATGGTTGGAGACTGGCGTGCAGAATAACTGTTGCAGAGGACAGAGATTGGAGACTGGGGTGCAGAAGGTTCGTTGGGGCTAGCAGAGTATGGAGACTGGGGTGTAGAAGGACTGTTGCAGAGAGCAGAATTTGAAGACTGGGGGTGTAGAAGAAATTTTGCAGAAGCAGATGTTGAAAACTTTGGTGCAGAAGGACCGTTGCATAGAGCAGAGGTTGGAGACTGGGGTGCAGAAGGATAGTTAAAGAGAGCAGAGGTTGGAGACTGGATTGCAGAAAGATCGTTGCAGAGAGAAGAGGTTGGAGACTGGGGTGCAGAAGGATAGTTAAAGAGAGCAGAGGTTGGAGACAGGGTTGCAGAAAGATCATTGCAGAGAGCAGAGGTTGGAGACTGGGGTGCAGAAGGATAGTTAAAAAGAGCAGAGGTTGGAGACAGGGTGGCAGAAAGATCGTTGCAGAGAGAAGAGGTTGGAGACTTGGGTGCAGAAGGATCGTTATAGAGAGCAGAGTTTGGAGATTATGGTGAAGAAGGACTTTTACAGAGAGCACAGGTTGAAGACTGGGGTGCAGTAGGACTTTTACAGAGAGCACAGGTTGGAGACTGAGGTGCAGCAAAACTGTTACAGAGAGCAAAGTTTGGAGTCTGAGGTGCTGTTTGAGTGATGCAGAGAGCAGAGGATGCAGACTGAGGTGCAGAAGAACCCTGACAAAGACCAGAGGTTGGAGACTGCTTTACAGAAGGACTTTTAGAGAGAGCAGAGGTTTGATACAGGTGTGCAGAATGATGTGACAGACAGAAAAGTTTGGAGACTGGGATGCAGAAGAATCGTTGAAGAAAGAAGAGTTTGGAGACTGGGGTCAAAAGTCCTGTTACTGAGAGCAGAGGTTGGAGATTGGGGTGCAGAAGGCCTGTTACAGAGAGCAGTGCTTGGAGACTGGGGTGCAGAATGTCAGTTACAGATAGCAGAGGTTAAATACTGGGTTGCAAAAGGATCTTACAGAGAGCCGAGGTTGTAGGCTGAGGTACAGAAGGACTGTTACAGAGAGCAGAGGTTGGAGACTTAGGTGTAGAAGGTTCGTTGCAGTGAGCAGAGTTTTCAGATTGAGGTGCAGAAGGACTGTTACACAGAGCAGAGGTTTTAGCCTGGGGTTCGGAAGGCACGTTACAAAGAGCAGAGGTTGGAGACTGGGGTGTAGAAGGACTGTTGCAGAGAGTAGAGGTTGGATATTGGCGTCCAGAAGGACTGTTGGCGAGAGAAAAGGTTGGAGACTGGGGTAGAGAAGGACTGCTGCAGAAAGTAGAGGTTGGAGACTGAGGTGCAGAAGGACTGGTACAGAGAGCAGAGGATGGAGACTGGGGTGCAGAAGGACTTATACAGAAAGCAGACGTTGGTGACCTGGGTGCAGAAGGATTATTGCAGAGAGCTGAGGTTGAAGACTGGGGTGAAAAAGGAATTTTTCAGAGAGCAGATGTTGGAGACTGGGGTGCAGAAGGACTGTTGCAGAGAGCAGAGATTTGAGACTGGGGTGCAGAAGGACTATTGCAGAGAGAAGTGGTTTCCGACTGAGGTGAGAAGGACTAATACAGAGAGCAGAGGTTGAAGCCTGGGGTAAAGAATAAGTGTTGTAGAGAACAGAGGTTGGAGACTGGGGTGCAGAAGGACCATTGCAGAAAGCAGAGGTTGGAGACTGGGTTTCAGAAGGATCTTACAGAGAGAAGAATTCGGACACTGAGGTTCAGAACGACTGTTGCAGCGAGCAGAGTTTGGAGATTGGGATGCAGAAAGACTGTTGCAGAGAGCAGAGGTTTGAGACTGAGGTGCAGAAAGTCTGTTACAGAGAGCAGAGGTTAGAGACCGGGGTGCAGAAAGACTGTTGCAGAGAGCAGAGGTTGCAGTTTGAGGTGCAGAAGGACTGTTTCACAGAGCAGATATTGGATCCTGGGGTGCTGAAGGATCGTTGAAGAGAGCACAGGTTGGAGACTTTCGTGCAGAAGGCCTGTTACAGAGAGCAGAGGTTGAAGACTGGGGTGCAGAAGGCCTGTTACAGAGAGCAGAGTTTGGAGACTGGGGTACAGAAAGACTGTTACAGAGAGCAGAGTTTTAAGAATGGGTTGCAGCAAAATCTTACAGAGAGCAGATTTTGGAGACTGAGGTGCAGAAAGATTTTTATAGAGAGTAGAGGTTGGAGACTTAGGAGCAGAAAGACTGTTGTAGAGAGCAGAGGTTGGAGACTGAGGTCCAGAAAGATTGTTACAGAGATCAGAGAATGGAGACTGGGGTGCAGAAGGAGTGTAACAGAGAGCAGAGTTTTGAGATTGGGGTGCAGAAAAACTGTTACCGAGAGCAGATGTTGGAGACTCGGGTGCAGAAGGACTGTTGCAGAGAGCAGTGTTTGGAGACTTAGGTGCAGAAGGGCTGTTACAAAGATCAGCGGTCAGAAACTGGGGTGCAGAAGGACCATTGCAGAGAGCAGAAGTTGGAACCTGGGGAGAATAAGGATCGTTGCAGAGAGCAGATGTTGTACACTGGGGTGCAGAAGGACTGTTACAGAGAGCAGAGTTTTAAGAATGGGTTGCAGAGGATCTTACAGACAGCAGATTTTGGAGACTGAGGTGTAGAAAGACTTTTACAGAGAGTAGAGGTTGGAGACTTAGGAGCAGAAGGACTGTTGTAGAGAGCAGAGGTTGGAGACTGAGATCCAGAATGATTGTTACAGAGATCAGAGGGTGGAGACTGGGGTGCAGAAGGACTTTTACAAAGAGTAGAGTTTGGAGACTTAGGAGCAGAAGGACTGTTGTAGAGAGAAGAAGGTTGGAGATTGAGGTCCAGAATGATTGTTAAAGAGATCAGAGGGTGGAGACTGGGGTGCAGAAGGAGTGTTACTGAGAGCGGAGTTTGGAGATTGGGGTGCAGAAAACCTGTTACCGAGAGCAGAGTTTGGAGACTGGGGTGCAGAAGGATCGTTGCAGGGAGCAATGGTTTGAGACTGGGGTGTACAAGAACTGTTGCAGAGAGAAGAGGTTGGAGACTGGGGTGCAGAAAGACTGTTGCAGAGAGCAGAGCTTGAAGACTGAGGTGCAGAAAGACTGAAACAGAGAGCAGAGGCTGGAGACTGGGGTCCAGAATAACTGATATGGAAAGTAGAGTTTGGAGACTGGGGTGCGAAAGGACCATTACAGACAGCAGAGGTTGGAGACTGCAGTACAGAAGAACTGTTACAGAGAGCAGAGTTTGGAGCCTTGAGTGCAGAAGGACTTTTGCAGAGAACAGAGGTTGGAAACTGGGGTGCAGATGGGCTGTCAAAGAGAACAGAGGTCGGAGACTGAGTTGCAGAAGGATTGTTACAGAGAGCAGAGTTTGAAAACTGAAGTGCAGAACGATCGTTGCAGAGAGCAGAGTTTGGAGACTGGGGTGCAGAAGGACTGTTGCAGAGAGCAGAGTTTAGAGACTGAGGTGCAGAAGGATCTTTGCAGAGAGAAAAGTTTGAAGACTGGGGTGCAGAAGGCCTGTTACAGAGAGCAGAATTTGGAGACTTGGGTGCAGAAGACCTGTTACAGAGAGCAGAGTTTGGAGACTGGGGTGCATAAGGTTTGTTACAGATAGCACAGTTTGGAGACTGGGGTGCAGAAGGATCGTTGCAGAGAGCAGAGGTTTCAGACTGAGGCTTAGAAGGACTTATACAGAGAACAGAGTTTGGAATCTGAGGTTCAGAAGGACTGTAACAGAAAGCAGAGGTTGGCAATTCGCGTGTAGAAGGACCGTTATAGAGAGAAGAGGTTAGAGACTGTGGTACAGAAGGACTGTTACAGAGAGCAGAGTTTGAAGACTGGGGTGCAGAAGTACTGTTGTAGAGAGCAGATGTTGGAGACTGAGGTGCAGTAGGACTGTTACAGAGAGCAGACTTTTTAAACTGGGGTGAAGAATAACTGATATGGAAAGTAGAGTTTGTAGTCTAGGGTATAGAAGGACTGTTACAGAGAACAGGTTTTGTAGCCTGGGGTGCAGAAGGACTGTTGCGGAGAACAGAAGTTGGAGACAGTGGTGCAGAAGGGCCATTGCAGAGAGATGAGGTTGGGTACTGAGGGGCAGAAGGCCTGTTACAGAGAGGAGAGTTTGGACACTGGGTTGCAGAAGACCTGTTACAGAGAGCAGAGGTTGGAGACTTGGGTGCAGAAGGATTGTTATAGATAGCACAGTTTGGAGACTGGGGTGTAAAATTATCTGTACAGAGAGCAGAGCTTTTAGACTGATTCATAGAAGGACTGTTACAGAGAGGAGAGGTTGGAGTCTGAGGTCCAAGAAGACTGTTATAGAAAGAAGAGGTTGGTAATTGGGGTGCAGATGGACCGTTACAAAAAGAAGAGTTTGGAGACTGCGATACAAAAGGACTATTACAGAGTGCAGAGGTTGGAGACTGGGTAAAAGAAGGATCGTTTCTGAGAGCAGATGTTGGAGACTGGGGTGCAGAAGGACTGTTAGAGAGAGCAGAGGATGGAGACTGAGTTGCAGAAGGACAGTTACAGAGAGCACAGGTTGGAGAGTGGGGTGCAGAATAAATGTTGCAGAGAGGAGAGTTTGGAGACTTGGGTGCATAAGGACTGATGCAGAGAGCAGAGTTTCGAGACTGGGGTGCAGAAGTATCGTTGCAGAGAGCAGAGGTTGGAAACTAAGGTGCAAAAGAACTGATACACAGAGCAGAGGTTGGAGACTGGGGTTAAGAAAGACCGTTACAGAGAGAAAAGTTTGGAAACTCCAGAAGAGAAGGACTTTTACAGAGAGCAAAGTTTGGAGACCGTGATGCAGAAGGACTGTTGCAGAGAACAGAGGGTGGAGACTGGGGTGCAGAAGGATTCTTACAGAGAGCAGAGTTTGGAGACTGGGGTGCAGAAGAACCGTTGCAGCGAGCAGATGTTGGAGATTGGGGTGAAGAAGGTCTGTTAGAGAGAGCAGAGTTTGGAGACTGAGGTGCAGAAGGATCATTTCAGAGAGTAGAATTTGGAGACTGGGGTGCAGAAGGACCGTTACAGATTGCAGAGGTTAAAGACTGAGGTGCAGAAGGACTTTTACAGAGAGCAGATTTTGGATACTGAAGTGCAGAAGGACTGTTACAAAGAGCAGAGTTTGGAGACTGAGGTGCAGAAGGATTGTTATAGAAAGCAGAGGTTTGAGACTGAAGTGCACAAGGACTCCTACAGAGAACAGAGGTTGGAGACTGGGGTGCAAAAGGATCATTGCAGAGAGCAGAGGTTGGAGACTGAGGGGCAGAAGGATCGTTGGAGAGAGCAGAGGTTTCAGACTGTGATGCAGAAAGATCGTTACAGAGAGCAGAGGTTGGAAACTTGGGTGCTGAAGGACAGTTACAGAGAGCACAGATGGAGACTGGGGTGCAGAAGAAATGTTGAAGAGAGCAGAAGTTTGAGACTGAGGTGCAGAAGGACTGTTACTGAGAGCCGAGGTTTGAGACTGGGGTGAAGAAGAACTGATACAGAAAGCTGACGTTGGAGACTGGGGTTTAGAAGGACCTTTACAGAGAGCAGAGGTTGCAGACTGCGGTACAGAAGGACTGTTACAAAGAGCAGAGGTTGGAGACTTGGGTGCAGAAAGACTGATGCAGAGAACAGAGGTTGGTGACTGGGGTGCAGAAGAACCGTTGCAGAGAGCAGAGTTTGGAGACTGAGGTGCAGAAGGATTTTTAAAGAGAGCAGAGGTTGGAGACGTGGGTGCAGAAGGACTGTTGCAGAGAGCAGAGGATTGAGACTGAGGTGAAGAAGAATTGTTGCAGAGAGAAGAGGTTAGATACTGGGTTGAAGAAAGCCTGTTACAGAGTGCAAAGTTTGAAGAGTGGGGTGCAAAGGGTCTGTTACAGAGAGCAGAGTTTATAGCCTGGGGTGCAGAAGCACTGTTGCATATAGCACAGTTTCGAGACTGGGTTGCAGAAGGATCTTATAAAGAGCATTTTGGAGTCTGAGGTTCAGAAGTTTTGTTACAGAAAGCAAAGTTTGGGAACTGGGGTGCAGAACGATTGGTGCAGAGAGAGCAGATTTTTCAGACTGAGGTGCAGAAGGACTGTTGCACAGAGCAGATATTGGATCCTGGGGTGCTGAAGGATCTTTGAAGAGAGCACAGGTTGGAGACTGGGATGCAGAAGGCCTGTTACAGAGAGCAGAGGTTGAAGACTGGGGTGCAGAAGGCCTGTTACAGAGAGCAGAGTTTGGAGACTGGGGTGCAGAAAGACTGTTAAAGAGAGCAGAGTTTTAAGAATAGGATGCAGAAGGATCTTACAGAGAGCAGATTTTGGAGACTGAGGTGCAGAAGGATCTTACAGAGAGCAGATTTTGGAGACTAAGGTGCAGAAGGACTTTTACAGAGAGCAGATTTTGGATACTGAAGTTCAGAATGACTTTTACAGAGAGCAGAGTTTGGAGCCTGGGGTGAGGAAGGACTATTGTAGAGAACAGAGGTTGTAAATTGGGGTGCAGATGGGCTGTCACAGAGAGCAGAGTTTGGAGACTGAGTTGCAGAAGGATTGTTACAGAGAGCAGAGGTTGAAAACTGAGGTGCAGAACGATCGTTGCAGAGAGCAGAAGTTGGAGACTGGGGTGCAGAAGGACTGTTGCAGAGAGCAGAGGTTGGAGACTGAAGTGCAGAAGGACTTTTATAGAGAGTAGAGGTTGGAGACTTAGGAGCAGAAAGACAGTTGTAGAGAGCAGAGGTTGGAGACTGAGGTCCAGAAAGATTGTTACAGAGATCAGAGGGTGGAGACTGGGGTACAGAAGGAGTGTAACAGAGAGCAGAGTTTGGAGATTGGGGTGCAGAAAAACTGTTACCGAGAGCAGAGGTTGGAGACTTAGGTGCAGAAGGACTTTTATAGAGAGTAGATGTTGGAGACTTAGGAGCAGAAGGACTGTTGTAGAGAGCAGAGGTTGGAGACTGAGGTCCAGAATGATTGTTATAGGGATCAGAGGGTGGAGACTGGGGTGCAGAAGGAGTGTTACAGAGAGCAGAGTTTGGAGCTTGGGGTGCAGAAAAACTGTTGCCGAGAGCAGAGGTGGGAGACTGGTGTGCAGGAGGACCATTGCAGAGAGCAGAGGTGGAGACAGATGTGCAGAAGGATAGTTACAAAGAGCAGAGGTTGGAGACTGGGGTGCAGAATGACTGTTACTGAGAGCCGAGGTTTGAGACTCGGGTGAAGAAGAACTAATACAGAAAGCTGACGTTGGAGACTGGGATGTAGAAGGACCTTTACAGAGAGCAGAGGTTGCAGACTGTGGTACAGAAGGACTGTTATAGAGAGCAGAGGTTGGAGACTTAGGTGCAGAAGGACTGATGCAGAGAACAGAGGTTGGTGACTGGGGTGCAGAAGAACCGTTGCAGAGAGCAGAGTTTGGAGACTGAGGTGCAGAAGGATTTTTAAAGAGAGCAGAGGTTGGAGACGTGGGTGCAGAAGGACTGTTGCAGAGAGCAGAGGATAGAGACTGGGGTGCAGAAGGACCATTGTAGAGAGCAGAGGTGGAGACAGATGTGCAGAAGGATTGTTACAAAGAGCAGAGGTTGGAGACTGGGGTGCAGAAGGACGGTTGCAGATAGAAGAGTTTAGAGAATGGGATGAAAAAGGACTGTTGCAGGAAGCAGGTGTTGGAGACTTGGGTGCAGAATGACTGTTGCAGAGAGCAGAATTTAGAGACTGAGTTTCAGAAGGACTGTTACAGAGAGCAGAGTTAGTATACTGGGGTGCAGAAGGACACTGACAGCAGAATACATCAGACACTAGAAAGGCAATATGTCAATCAATGAAAGAGTAACTGATGTGATACAGCAATCTGTATATGGGGTAAAGTTGGGAGTTCATAACCCGCTTGAATCAAACTGTGAAATATGATGTATTAAGAACTGTGTAAGGTTTTCAACGACCAACAATAAAAAAAATTTAAAAAAGACAGAAAATGCAGTACAGAAGGACTATTACAGAGAGCAGAGTTTGAAGCCTGGGGTGGAGAATGACTGTTGCAGAGAGCAGATGTTGGAGACTGGGGTGCAAAAGGACTGTTGCAGAGAGCAGAGTATGGAGACTATAGTCCATAAGGACTGTTGCAGACAGCAGACATTGCAGACTGAGTTCTAGAAAAACTGTTACAGAGGGCAGAGTTTGGAGACTGTGGTGCAAAATGACTGATACAGAAAGCAGATGTTGGGTACTGGAGTGCATAAGGACCCTAACGGAGAACAGAGGCTGCAGACTGCGGAACAGAAGGACTGTTTTAGAGAGCAGAGTTTGTAGACTGGGGTGCAGAAGGATAGTTGGGGCGAGCAGAGTATTGAGACTGGGGTTTAGAAGGACTGTTGCAGAGAGTAGTTGTTGAAGACTGTGGTGCAGAAAAACTTATTACAGAGAGCAGTGTTTGGAGACTGGGGTGAACAACTGATACTGAGAGCAGAGGTTAGAGACTGGGGTGCAGAAGGCCTGTTAAAAAGAGCAGAGTTTTGAGACTTGAGTGCAGAAGGCCTGTTACAGAGAGCAGAGGTTGGAGACTGGGGTGCAGAAGGCCTCTTACAAAGAGCAGAGGTTGGAGACTGATGTGCGGAAAAACTGTTACAGAGAGGAGAGGTTGGAGACTGGGGTGCAGAAGGACTGTTGCAGAGTGCAGTGTTTTTAGATTGGGGTGCAAAGGACTGTGGCCGAGAGCAGAGGTTGGAAACTAGGGTGCAGAATGACTGTTACAGAGAGCAGAGGTTGAAGCCTGGCGTGCAGAATGACGGATACAGAAAGCAGAGTTTGGAGACTGGGGTTCAGAAGGACTGATACAGAAAGCAGAGTTTGGAGATGGTGTGCACATGGACCCTTAAAGAGAACAGAGGTTGGAGACTGATTTACAGAGGGACTGTTACAGAGAGCAGAGTTTGGAGTCTGGGGTGCAGAATAAGTGTTGTAAAGAACAGAGGTGAAAGACTCTTGTGCAGAAGGACCATTACAGAAAGCATAGGTAGGAGACTGGGTTTCATAAGGATCTCACAGGGAGCAGAGTTTGGACCCTGAGGTGCAGAAGGACTGTTGCAGAGAGCAGAGGTTGGAGTCTGAGGTGCAGAAGGACTGTTACAGAGAGCAGAGGTTGGAGACTTCGGTGGAAAATACTGTTGCAGAGAGCAGATTTTAGAGACTGGGGTGAGAAATGACTGTTGCAGAGAGCAGAGGTTGAAGACTTGGGTGCAGAAGGACTGTTGCAGAGAGCAGAGTTTGCAGAGTGAAGTGCAGAAGGACTGTAACAGAGAGCAGAGGTTGGAGACTGAGGTGCACAAGGACTTTTACAGAGAGTAGATGTTGAAGACTGAGGTGTAGAAAGACCATTGCAGAGAGCAGAGGTTGGAGACTGAGGTGCAGAAGGACTGTTGCGGCGTGCAGAGTTTGGAAACTTGGGTGTAGAAGGACTGTTGCAGAGAGCAGAGGTTGGAGATTGGGGTGCCGAAGGAATGTTGCAGAGAGCAGAATTTAAAGACTGAGGTGCAGAAGAACTGTACAGAGAGCAGACGTTGGAGAAGAAGTGCAGAAAAACTGATACAGAAAGCAGGGGTTGGAGACTGGTGTGCAGAAGGACAGTTACAGAGAGAAGAGTTTGAAAACTGGAGTACAGAAGGACTGTTACAGAGAGCAGAGGTTGTAGACTGGGGTGGAGAAGGAATTTTGCAGAGATCAGATGTTAAAGACTGTGGTGCAGAAGGACTGTTGCATAGAGAAGGTTGGAGACTGGTGTGTAGAAGGACTGTTGCAGAGAGTAGGGTTTGGAGACTGGGGTGCAGAAGAACTGTTGCGGAGAGAAGACGTTAGAGATTGGGGTGGAGAAGGAATGTTTCTGAGAGCAGAATTTGGAGACAGAGGTGCAGAAAAACTGTTACAGAGAGCAGTGGTTAGAGACTTGAGTGCAGAAGTACTGATACAGAAAGCAGAGATTGGAGACTTTGGTTCTGAAGGACTGCTGTAGATAGCAGATGTTGGAGACTGGGGTGGAGAAAGACTGTTGCAGAGAGTAGCATTTGGAGATTAAGGTGCAACAGGACTGTTGCAGAGAGCAGAGGTTGGAGACTGAAGTGGAGAAGGACTGTTTCTGAGAGCAGAGGTTGGAGACTGGGGTGCAGAAGGACTGATACAGAAAGCAGAGGTTAAAGACTGGGGTGCAGAAGGACAAATGCAGATAGCAGAGGATAGAGACTGTGTTGCAAAAGGATCTTACTGAGAGCAGATGTTGGAACCTGAGGTGAAGAAGGACTGTTGCAGAGAGCAGAGTTTGGAGATTGGGGTGCAGCAGGACTGTTGCAGAGAGCAGAGGTTGGAGTCTTAGTTGCAGAAGGACTGATACAGAATGCAGAGTTTGGAGACTGGGGTGCAGAAGGACCATTACAGAGAGCAGAGGTTTGAGACTTCAGTACAGAAGGACTGTTACAGAGAGCAGAGTTTGGAGAGTGAAGTGTAGAAGTACTGTTACAGAGAGAAGAGTTTGAAGTATGGGGTGCAGAATAAGTGTTTTAGAGAAGAGTTTGGAGACTCGGGTTCAGAAGGACCATTGTAGAAAGCAGAGTTTGAGACTGGGTTTCATTAGGCTCTTACAGAGAGCAGAGGTTGGAAACTGAGGTGCAAGAGGACAGTTACAAAGAGCCAAGGTTGGAGACTGCAGTAAAGAGAGACTGTTACACAGAGCAGAGGTTGGAGAGTGGGGTGCAGAAGGACAGATACAGAGAGCACAGTTTTGAGACTGGGGTGAAGAAGAAATGTTGCAGAGAGTAGAGGTTAGTGACTGGGGTGCAGAAAGACTTTTGCAGAGATCAGAGTTTTGAGACTGAGGTGCAGAAGGACAGTCACAGAGAGCAGAGTTTAGAGAATGCGGAACAGAAGGACTGTTACAGAGACTAGAGGTTTGAAACTGGGGTGCAGAAGGACTATTGCAGTAAGCAGTTGTTGAAGAGTGAGGTGTAAAAATACTGTTACAGAGAGCAGTGTTTGGAGACTTTGGTGCAGAAGGACTGATTCTTAGAGCAGAGTTTGGAGACTGGGGACCAGAACAATCTTACAGAGAGGAAATTTTGGAGACTGGGGTGCAGAAGGATTGTTGCAGAGACTAGATTATGGAGACTGGTGTATAGAATGACTATTCTAGAGAGCAGAGTTTTGAGACTGGGTTGCAGAAGGACTGTTGCAGAGAGCAGTTGTTGAAGACTGAGGTGCAGAAGGACTGTTACAGAGAGCAGAGTTTGAAGACTAAGGTGTAGAAGGATCATTGTAGAGCACAGAATTTTGAGACTGAGGTGCAGAAGGACTGTTGCAGAGAGCAGTGGTTGGAGACTTGGGTGCAGAAGGACTGATGCAGAGAGCAGAGTTTGGAGACTGGGGTGCAAAAGGATCGTTTAAGAGCACAGAATTTTCAGACTGAGGTGCAGAAGGACTGTTGCAGAGAGCAGATGTTGGAGACTGAGGTGCAAAAAGACTGTTACAGAAAGCAGAATTTGGAGACTGGGGTGCACAAGGACCATTGCAGAGATCAATGTTTGGTAACTGAGGTGACGGAGGATTTTTAAGGAAAACAGAAGTTGGAGACTGGCGTGCAGAAGGACTGTTGCAGAAAGCAGAGTTCGGAGACTGGGGTTTAGAAGGACTGTTGCAGAGAGCAGAGGGTGGAGTCTGAGGTGCAGAAGGACTGTTACAGCGAGTAGAAGTTAGAGACTTAGGTGCAGAAGGAATTTTGTAGGGAGTAGATATTTGAGACTTTGGTGCAGGAGGACTGTGGCAGAGAGCAGAGTTTTGAGACTGTGGTTAAGAAAAACTGTTACAGAGAGCAGAGGTTGGAGACTGGGGTGCAGAAGGACCGTTACAGAGAGCAGATTTTGAAGACTGCACTACACGAGGACTGTTACAGAGAGCAGAGTTTGGAGACTGGGGTAGAGAAGGACTGTTTCAGATTGCAGAGTTTGGAGACTGGGGTGCACAAGGATAGTTGCAGAGAGCAGAGTTTTCAGACTAAAGTGCAGAAGGACTGTTGCAGAGAGCAGATGTTGGAGACTAGGGTGAAGAAGGACTTTTTCAAAGAGCAGAGTTTGGAGACTGGGGTGTAAAAGGATTGTTGCAGAGAGCAGAGGTCGGAGACTGGGGTGCAGAAAGATTTTTACAGAGAGCAGAGGTTGGAGACTGGGGTGCAGATGGACCGTGACAGAAAGCAGAGTTTGGAGACTGGGGTGCAGAAGGACTGTTACATAGAGCAGAGACTGGTGACTGAGGTGCAGAAGGACTATTACAGAAAGCAGAATTTAGAGACTGGGATGCACAAGGATCGTTGCAGAGAGCAGAGTTTTCAGACTGAGTTGCAGAAGGATTGTTGCAGAGAGCAGATGTTGGAGACTGGGGTGCAGAAGGTCTGTTACGGAGAGCAGAGTATGAGATTGGGGACCAGAAGGAATGTTACAGAGAGCAGAGTATGGAAGCTGGGATGCAGAAGGATCTTACAGAGAGCAGAGTTTAGATAAGGGAGTGCACAAAGACTGTTACAGAGAGCATAGGTTGGAGACTGAGGTGCAGAATTACTGTTACAGAAAGCAGAGTTTTGATACTGGGGTGCACAAGGATTGTTGCAGAGAGAAGAGTTTTCAAACTGAGGTAAATAAGGACTGTTGCAGAGAGCAGATGTTGGAGACTGGGTGCAGAAAAATCGTTGCAGAGAGCAGAGATTGGAGACTGGGGTACAGAAGGACTTTGACAGAGAGCAGATGTTTGAGACTGGGGAGCAGAAGGACCATTGCAGAGATCAGAGTTTGGGAACTGAGGTTAAGAAGGATTTTTTCAGAGAACAGATGTTGGAGACTGTGGTGCAGTAGGACTGTTGCAGAGAGCAGAGTTTGAAGACTGGGGTGCAGAAGGACTGTTACAAGGAGCATAGTTTGGAGACACGGTTGCAGAAACATCTTAAAGAGAGAAGAGTTTGAAGACAGAGGTGCAACAGGACTGTTACAGAGAGCAGAGTTTGGAAACTGGGGTGCAGAAGGATCTTTGCAGAAGGCAGAGTTTGGAGACTGGGTTGCAGAAGGATCTTACAGAGATCAGAGGTGGAAGACTGAGGTGCAGAAAGAATCTTACAGAGAGTAGAGTTTGCAGACTGAGGTGTAGAAAGACCATTGCAGAGAGTAGAGGTTGGAGACTGAGGTGCAGAAGGATTGTTACAGATAGCAAAGTCTGGAGACTGGGATGCAGAAGACTGTTGCAGATAGCAGAGTTTGGAGACTGGGGTGTAGAAGGACTGTTTCAGGTAGCAGGTGTTGGAGACTTGGGTGCAGAAGGACTGTTGCAGACAGATGAGTTTGGAGACTGAGGAGCAGAAGGACTGTTACAGAGAGAAGAGGTTAAAGACTGGGGTGCAGAAAGACTGATACAGAAAGCAGAAGTTGGAGACTTGGGTGCAAACAAACTGTTACCGAAAGAAAATTTTTGACACAGTAATACAGGAGGACTGATACAGAGAGCAGAGGTTGGAGACTGGGGTGGAGAAGAACTGTTTCAGAGTGCAGATTTTTGATACTGAGGTGTAGAAGACCTGTTTCAGATTGCAGATGTTAGAGACTGGGTTGGAGAAGAAATTTTGAAGAGAGCATAGGTTGGAGACTCGGGTGCAGAAGAACTTTCGCACACAGCAGACGTTGGAGACTGAGGTGCAGAAAGAATGTTACAGAGAGCAAAGTTTGGAGACTGGGGTGCAATTACTGATACAGAAAGCAGAGGTTGGAGACTGGGGTGCAGAAGGACCGTTAAAGAGAGCAGAGTTGGGAGACTAGGGTACAGTAGGACTGTTGCAGAGAGAAGATGTTGGAGACTGTTTTTCAAAAGGACTTTTGCAGAGAGCATAGGTTAGAAAATGGGGTGCAGAAGTAAGGTTGCAGAAAGCAGAGGTTGGAGCAGAGGTGCAGAAAGACTGTTACACAGAGCCGAGTTTGGAAACAGTGGTACAGAAGCACTGATACAGAAAGCTGAGTGTTGAGACTGGAGTGCAGAAGGACCGTTACAGAGAGCAGAGGTTTGAGACTGGGTAGCAGATGGACTGCTGCAGAGAACAGAGTTTGGAGACTGGGGTGCAGCAGGACCGGTGCAGAATGCTTAGGTTGGAGCCTGGGGTGTAGTAGGAATGTTACAGAGAACAGAGTTTTTAACTGGCATGCAGAAGGTTATGACAGAAAGCAGAGGTTGGAGACAGGCTTGCATAAGGACTGCTGAAGACCGGAGACGGTGGAGACTAGCGTGCAGACAATCATTGCAGAGAGCAGAGGTTGGAGACTGGGGTGCAGAAGGAGTTTTGTAGAGAGTAGACGTTGGAGAATGGGGTGCAGAAGGATCATTGAAGACAGCAGAGGTTTGAGACTGGGATACAGAAGGACTTTTACAGAGATGAGAGCTGGAGACTGAGGTGCAGAAGGACCGTTGCAGAGAGCAGAGGTTGGAGACTGAGTTGCAAAAACACTGTTACAGAGAGTAGAAGTTGGAGATTGGGGTGCAAAAAGTCTGTTACAGAGAGCAGAGTTTGGAGACTGCGGTGCAGAAGAACTGTTACATAGAGCAGGTTGCAGAAGGATCTTATGAAGAGCAGAGATTGTAGACCGAGGTGTAGCAGGACTGGTACAGAGAGCAGATGTTGTAGACTGAGGTGCAGAAGGACTGTTACAGAGAGTAGAGGTTGGACACTGAGGTGCAAAAAGATCGTTGCAGAGAACAGATTTTTAAGACTGAGTTGCAGAAGGACTGTTTCAGAGAGCACATGTTGGAGACTGGGGTGCAGACAGACTGTTGCAGAGTGCAGAGAGTAAAGACTGGGGTGCTGAAGGATCGTTGTAGAGAGCAGAGTTTAGATACTGGGGTGGAGAAGGATTGCTATAGAAAACAGACTTTGGAGACTGGGGTCTAGAAGGCCTGTTATGGAGAAGAGAGTTTGTATAAGGGGTGCAGAAGGAATGTTAAAGGGGGCAGAGATGGGAGACTGGGTTCCAGAAGGATCTTACAGAGAGCAGACGTTGGAGACTGAGGTGGAGAAGGACTGTTTAAGAGAGTAGAGGTGTGAGACTGAGATGCAGTAGGATTGTTACAGAGAGCATAGTTTGAAGACTGGGGTGCAGAAGGACTGTTGCAGATAGAAGAGTTTGGAGACTGGTGTGTAGATGGACTGTTGCAGGGACGAGAAGTTAAAGACTAAGGTGCTGAAGGACTTTTGCAGAAAGCATAGGTAGGAGACTCAGATGCAGAATGACTTTTAGAGAGAGCAGAGGTTGGAGACTGGGTGCAGAAGGACTGATACAGAAAGCAGAATTTGGAGACTGGGTTGCAGAAGGACCGTTACAGAGAGCAGAGGTTGGAGTCTGCAGTACAGAAGGACTGTTACAGATTGCAGTGTTTGGAGACTGTGGTGGAGAAGGACTGTTTCAGAGAGTAGATGTTGGAGACTGGGGTGAATAAGAACTGTTGCATTGAACAGATGTTAAAGACTGGGGTGCAGAAGGAATGTTGCAGAGAGCAGTGTTTGTAGACTGAGTTGCTGAAGGACTGTTGCAGACAACAGAGGTTGAAGACGGCAGTGCAGAAGGACAGTTGAAGAGAGCAGATCATGGAGATTAAGTTGCAAAAGGATTCTTACAGAGAGCAGAGGTTGGAGACTGGGGTGCAGAAGGCCTGTTACAGAGATCAGAGTTTGGAGACTGGGGTGCAGAAAGATCTTACAGAGAGCAGAGTTTGGAGACTGGAGTGCACAAGAACTGTTGCACAGAGCAGTGGTTGGATACTGGGTTGGAGGAGGATCATTGCAGAGAGAAGACTTTGGAGACAGGGACGCAGAAGGCCTGTTCCAGAGAGAAGATTTTGGAGACTAAGGTGCAGAAGGCCTTTAACAGTGAGTAGAGGTTGGAGACTGGGGTGCAGAAGGACTGTTACAGAGAGTAGAGGCTTGAGACTGGGGTGCAGAAGGACTGTTGCAGAGAACACAGGTTGGAGACTGGCGTGCAGAAGGACAGTTGCAGAGAGCAGATTTTGGAACCTGGGGTTTAGAAAGAATATTACAGAAAGCAGAGTTTGGAAACTGGGGTGCAGAAAGATCTTACAGAGAGCAGAGATTGAAGACTGTGGTGCAGAAGGACTGTTACAGAGAGCAGAAGTGAAAGACTGAGATGCAGAAGGACTGTTACAGAAAGCAGACTTTGGAGACTGGGGTGTAGAAGAATAGTTGCAGAGAGCAGACTTTTCAGACTGAGGTGAAGAAGGACTGTTTCAGAGAGCAGATGTTGGAGACTGGGGTGTAGAAAAACTTTTGCAGAGAGCAGAGGTTGGAGACTGGGTTGCAAAAGAATCATTCAGAGAGCAGAGGTTGGAGACTGGTGTGCAAAACGATTGTTACAGAGAGGAGAGGTTGGAAAATGGGGTGCAGAAGGACGATTGCAGAAAGCAGAATTTGGGGACTGAGGTGCAAAAGGATTGTTACAGAGAACAGAAGTTGGAGGACTGTTGCAGCGAGCAGAGGTTGAACACTGTGGTGCAGAAATATCATTGCAGAGAGCAGAGGTTGGAGACCTTGGTGCAGATGGACTGTTACAAATAGCAGAGTTTGAAGACTGGGTAGCAGAAAGATCTTACAGAGAGCTAGGTTAGAGACTGAGGTGCAGAAGCACTGTTACAGAGAGTAGAGGTTGTATTTTGAGGTGCAGAAGGACCGTTGCAGAGAGAACAGGTTGGAGAATGAGGTGCAGAAGAATTGATACAGAGAGAAGTGTTTAGAGACTGGGGTGCAGAAAGATTGTTGCAGAGAGTAGATGTTTTAGACTAAGGTGTAGAAGGACTGTTGCAGTGAGTAGAGGTAGGAGATTGGGGTGCAGAAGGATTGAAGCAGAGAGCAGAGGTTGTAGACTAAGGTGCAGAAGGACAGTTACACAGAGCAGAGATTGGAGACTGGGGTGCAGAAGGACTGATACAGAAAGCAGAGTTTGGAGACTCGGGTGCAGAATGACCGTTACAGAAAGCAGAGGTTGGAGACTGCAGTACAGAAAGACTTTTACAGAGAGTAGAGTTTGGAGACTGGGGTGCAGAAGGATCATTGCAGAGAGCAGAGTTTGGAGACTGAGAAGCAGAAGGATCCATGCAGAGAGCAGAGGAGGAGACTGGGGTGCAGTAGGACTGTAACAGAGAGGAGAGGTTGGAGAATGAGGTGCAGGAGGATCTTTCAGAGAACTAATGTTGGGGACTGGGGTTTAGAAAGACTGTTGCGAACAGCAGACTTTGGAGACAGGGGTGTAGAAAGATCGTTGCAGAGAGCAGAGGTCTCAGACTGAGGTTCAGAGGGACTGTAGCAGAGAGCAGATGTTGGAGACTTGGGTGCAAAAGGACTGTTGCAGAGAGCGGATGTTGAAGACTGGAATTAAGAAGGATCGTTGCACAGAGCAGCGGTTGGGGACTGGGGAGCAGAAGGACTCTTACAAAGAGCAGACTGGGGGAAAGAATGCCTGTTACAGAGAGCAGAGTTTGTCGACTGGGTTGCAGAAGGAATTTACAGAGAGCAGAGGTTGGAGACTGAGGTGAAGAAGGACTGTTACAGAGAGCAGAGTTTGGAGACTGGGGTGCATAATAACTATTGCAGAGAGCAGAGGTTGCAGACTGAGGTGCAGAGGACTGATACAGAGAACAGAGTTTGCAGAATGTGGTGCAGAAAAATTGATACAGAAAGCAGAGGTTAGAGAATATGGTGCAGACAGACCCTTACAGAGAACAGAGTTTGGACACTGAGGTGCAGAAGGACTGTTGCAGAGAGCAGAGGTTTGAGATTGGCGCGAAGTAGGACTGTTGCAGAAAACAGAGGTTGGAGTCTGAGGTGAAGAAGGACTTTTACAAAGAGTAAGTTTGGAGACTGGGATGCAGAAGAACTGATACAGAAAGCAAAAGTTAAAGACTGGGGTGCATAAGGACCGTTACAGAGAACAAAGTTTGGAGACTGCTTTACAGAAGGACTGTAACTGAGAGAAGATGTTGGAGACTGTGGGGCAGAAGGACTTATGCAGAGAACAGAGGTTGGAGACTGGGGTGCAGAAAGACCATTGCAAAGAGCAGAGTTTGGAGACTGAGGTGCAGAAGGATTGTTAGAAAGCAGAGGTAGGATGCTGGGGTGCAGAAAGAATGTTGCAGAGTGCAGAGATTGAAGACTGGGGTGCAGAAATACTGTTGCATAGAGCAGAGGTTGGAGACTGGGGTGCAGAAGGTCTGATACAGAGAGCAGAGGTATGAGACTGAGGTGCAGAAGGATCATTACAGAAAGCAGAGTTTGGAGACTGTGGTACAGAAGGACTGTTATAGAGAGTAGAGCTTGGAGACTGGGGTGCCGAAGGAATGCCACAAAGAGCAGAGTTTGGAAACTGGGGTGCAGAAGGATCTTATAGAGACCAGATGTTGGAGAATGGAGTGCAGAAGGACTGTTACAGAGAGAAGACGTTGGAGACTGGGGTGCAGAAGGATCTTTGCAGAGAGTAGAGGTTGGAGACTTGGGTGTAGAAAGACTGTTGCAGAGAGCAGATATTTGAGACTTGAGTGTAGAAGGACTTTTGCAGAGAGCAGAGGTTGGAGACTGATGTGTAGAAGGACTGATACAGAGAGCAGAGGTTGGAGACTGGAGTGCAGAAGGACCATTACACAGAGTAGAGTTTGGAGACTGCGGTACAAAAGGAGTGTTTCGGAGAGCAGAGTTTGGAGACTATGGTGCAGAAAGAATATTGCAGAGAAAAGGTTTTGGAGACTTGGGTGCAGAAGAAATTCTGCAGAAAGCAGAGGTTGGAGACTGAGGTGTAGAATGACTTTTACAGACAGCAGAGTTTGGGAACTGGGGTGCAGAAGGTTCTTACAGAGAGCAGAGGTTGGAAACGGGTGCAAAGGACTGTTGCAGAGAGCAGAGGTTGGAGACTGAGGTTCAGAGGGTCGTTGCAGCGAAAAGAGGTTTGAGACAGGGGTGCAGCAGGCCTGTTACAGAGAGCAGAGGTTGGAGACTGAGGTGCAGAAGGATAATTCCAGACAGCAGAGTTTGGAGACTGATGTGCATAAGGATTTTTGCAGAGAGCAGAGGTTTGAGACTGTGGTGCAGAATGATCATTACAGAGAGCGAAGGATGAAGAAGGGGTGCAGAAGGACAGTTACAGAAAGGACAGATGTGCAGAAGAGGACTAATGTGCAGAAGAAATGTTGCAGAGAGCAGAAGGTGGAGACTTCGGTGTTGCAGAGAGCAGAGGTTGGAGACTGGGGTGCAGAAGAACTGATACAGAAAGCAAAATTTGGAGACTGGGGTGCATAAGGTCCGTTAAAAAGAACAAAGGTTGGAGACTGCTTTACAGAAGGACTGTAACTGAGAGCACATGTTGGAGACTGTGGGGCAGAAGGACTTATGCAGAGAACAGAGGTTGGAGACTGGGGTGCAGAAAGACCATTGCAAAGAGCAGAGTATGGAGACTGAGGTGCAGAAGGATTGTTAGAAAGAAGAGGTAGGATACTGGGGTGCAGAAAGAATGTCGCAGAGAGCAGAGTTTGGAGACTGGGGTGCAGAATGACTGTTGCATAGAGCAGAGGTTGGAGACTGGTGTGCAGAAGTTACAGATAGCAGAGGTTGAAGCCTGGGGTGCAGAAGGTCTGATACAGAGAGCAGAGGTTTGAGACTGAGGTCCAGAAGGACTGTTACAGAGATCAGAGTCTGGAAACTGAAGTACAGAAGGACTGTTGCAGAGAGCTGATGTTGGAGACTGACTTTCAGAAGGATAGTTGCAGAGAGCAGAAGTTGGAGACTGCGGTATAGAACGACTGTTACAGAGAGAACAGGTTGGAGACTTGGGTGCAGAAGGACTGATTCAGAAAACAGCGGTTTGAGACTGGGGTGCAGAAGGCCTGTTACAGAGTGCAGAGGTTGGAGAGTGGGGTGCAGAAGGCCTGTTAGTGAGAGCAGTGTTTGGAGACTGGGGTGCAGAAGAACTGTTACAGATAGCACAGTTTCAAGACAGGGTTGCAGAAGGATCTTACAGAGAGCATTTCAGAGACTGAGGTTCAGAAAGACTGTTACAAAGAGCAAAATTTGAAAACTGTGGTGGAGAAGGATTGTTTCAGAGAACAGAGGTTTCAGACTGAGGTGCAGAAAGACTGTAGCAGAGAGCAGATGTTGGATCCTGGGGTGCAGAAGGAATGTATCAGAGAGCAAATTTTGGAGACTGAGGTGCAGAAGGATCATTGCAGAGAGCAAAAGTTGGATACTGGGGTGCAGAAGGCCTGTTACAGAGAGCACAGTTTGGAGACTTGGGTGCAGAAGGCCTCTTACAGAGAGCAGAGTTTGAAGAATGGGTTGCAGAAGGGTCTTACAGAGAACAGAATTTGGAGACTGAGGTGCAGAAGGCCTTTTACAGAGCGTAGAGTTTGAAGACTTAGGAGCAAAAGAACTGTTGTAGACAGAAGAGGTTGGAGACTGAGGTGAAGAACGATTGTTACAGAGATCAATGGGTGAAGACTGGGGAGCAGAAGGAGTGTTACAGAGAGCAGAGTTTGGAGATTGGGGTGCAGAAGAACTGTTACCGAGAGAAGATGTTGGAGATTGGGGTGCAGAAAAACCGTTGCAGAGAGCAGAGCTTGAAACCTGGCAAGAAGAAGGGTCATTGCAGAGAGCAGCTGTTTGAGACTGGGGTGCAGAAGGACTGTTACAGAGAGCAGAGATTTGAGACTGAGGTGCATAAGGATTGTTTCAGAGAGCAGAGGTTGGAAACTGTGGTGCAGAAGGACCATTACAGATTGCAGAACTTCGAGACTGAGGTGGAGAAGGACTTTAACAGAGAGGAGAGGTTGGAGACTGGGGTTCAAAATAATTCTTACATAGAGCAGATGATGGAGACTGGGGTGCAGTAGGAATTTTACATAGTGCAGAGTTCGGAGATTGGGGTTTGGAAGAACTGTTACAGAGAGCAGAGGTTGGAGACTGGGGTGCAGAAGGCCTGTTACAGGGAACAGAGTTTAGAGACTGAGGTGGAAAAGAATTTTTACAGAGAGCAGAGTTTGAACACTGTTGTGCAGAAGGACTGTTACAAAGAGCAGATCTTTGAGACTCGGGTGCAGAAGTACTGTTGCAGAGAGCAGAGGTTGGAGACTGTGGTGAAGAAGTATTGTTGCAGAGAGCAGAGGTTGCAGACTGAGGTGCAGAAGGATCGCTGCAGAGAGCAGAGGTTTGAGAATAAGGTGCAGCAGGGCAGTTGCAGAGAGCACTGGTTGGAGACAGGGGGTGCAGAAGAAATGTTGCAGAGAAAAGAGGTTTGAGACTGGGGTTAAAAAGGACTGTAGCAGAGAGCAGAGTTTGGAGACTGGGGTGCAGAAGGACCGATACGGAGAGCAGATGTTGGATACTGGGGTGCAGTAGGACTGTTACAGAGAGCAGAGGTTGGAGACTGAAATGCAAAAGGATCATACAGAGAGTAGAATCTGGAGACTGGGGTGCAAATGGACTGTTGCAGAGAGCAGAGATTAGAGTCTGAGGTCCAGAAAGATCCTTGCAAAGAGAAGTGGTTAGAGACTGGTGTTCGGAAGGACTGTTACAGAAAGTAGAGGTTGGCAAGTGGGGAGCAGATGGACCGTTACAAAGAGAAGAGGTTGGAGACTGCGATACAAAAGGACTGTTACAGGGAGAAGAGATTGGAGACTGGGTAGAAAAAGGATCGTTGCAGAGAGCAGATGTTGAAGACTTGGGTGCAGAAGGACTGTCACAGAAAGCAGAGGTTGGAGATTGAGTTGCAGAAGGATCCTTACAGAGAGCAGAGATTTGAAACTGAGGTGCAGAAGCATCGTTGCAGAGAGCAAAGGTTGGAGACTGAGGTGCAGAAGGATCGTTTCAGAGAGCAAATGTAGGAGACTGGGGTCAGATAAACAGTTACAAAGAGCACAGTTTAGAGACTGGGGTGCCGAAAAAATGTTGCAGAGTGCAGAGGTTGGAGACTGGGGTGCAGAAGGACTATTGCAGAGAGCAGAGGATGGAGACTGAGGTGCGGAAGGACTGATACAGAAAGCAGACATTGGAGACTGGGGTGGAAAAGGACCATTATAGAGAGCAGAGGTTGGAGAGTGCGGTACAATAAGATTGTTACAGAGAGCAGAGGTTGGAGACTTGGGTGCAGAAGGACTGTTACAGAGAGCAGAGTTTGAAGAATGGGTTGCAGAAGGATCTTACAGAGAGCAGAGTTTGGAGACTGAGGTGCAGAAGGACATTTACAGAGATTAGAGTTTGGAGAC
This sequence comes from Ictidomys tridecemlineatus, assembly GCF_052094955.1. Taxonomy (NCBI): domain Eukaryota; kingdom Metazoa; phylum Chordata; class Mammalia; order Rodentia; family Sciuridae; genus Ictidomys; species Ictidomys tridecemlineatus. Next base: position 41,872 of record NW_027521340.1, read on the forward strand.
TTAGGAGCAGAAGGAAGGTTGTAGAGAGCAGAGGTTGGAGACTGAGGTCCAGAAGGATTGTTACAGAGGTCAGAGTGTGGAGACTGGGTGCAGAAGGAGTTTACAGAGATCAGAGTTTGAAGACTGGGGTGCAAAATAACTGTTACCGAGAGCAGAGGTTGGAGACTGTGGTGCAGAAGGACTTTTGAAGCGAGCAGAGTTTTGAGACTGATGTGCACAAGGACTGTTACACAGAGCAAAGTTCTGAATCTGTGGTGAAGAAGGACCATTGCAGAGAGCAAAAGTTGGAACCTGTGGAGAAGAAGGATCGATGCAGAGAGCAGATGTTGGATACTGGGGTGCAGAAGAATTGTTACAGAGAGAAGAGTTTGGAGACTGAGGTGCAGAAGGATCGTTTCAGAGAGAAGAGGTTGGAGACTTGGGTGCAGAAGGACCGTTACAGTTTGCAAATATGGAGATTGAGGTGGAGAAAGATCGTTGCATAAAGCAGAGGTTGAAGACTGAGGTGCAGAAGGATCGCTACAGAAAGAAGAGGTTGAAGACTGGGTTGCAGCAGGACAGTTACAGAGAACACAGGTTGGAGACTGGGGTGCACAAGAAATATTGCAGAGAGCAGAGGTTGGAGACTGGGGTGCAGAAGAACTGTAGCAGAGAGCAGAGGTTGGAGACTGGGGTGCAGAAAGACTGTTGCAGAGAGCAGACGTTGGAGACTCGGATGCAGAAGGATCATTGCAGAGAGCAGTGGTTCGAGACTGGGGTGTACAAGGACTGTTGCAGAGAGCAGAGGTTGGAGACTTAGGTGCAGAAGGACTGTTACAGAGAGCATAGATTGGAGACTGGGGTGCAGAATAACTGATATGGAAAGTAGAGTTTGGAGACTGGGGAGCAGAAGGACCTTTACAGACAGCAGAGGTTGGAGACTGCAGTACAGAAGAACTGTTACAGAGAGCAGAGTTTGGAGCCTGGGTTGCTAAAGACTGTTGCAGAGAACAGATGTTGGAAACTGTGGTGCAGAAGGACCGTTGCAGAGAGCAGAGGTTCGAGAATGAGGTGCAGAAGGATCACTGCAGAGAGCTGAGGTTGGAGGCTGGGGTGCAGCAGGACAGTTACAGAGAGCAGAGGTTGGAGACTGAGATGCAGAAGAATTGTTGCAGAGGGAAGAGGTTCAGACTGAGGCTTAGAAGGACTGTTACAGAGAGCAGAGGTTGGAATCTGTGGTGCAGAAAGACTGTTACAGAAAGCAGAGTAAGATTGGCAGCCATTATGAAGTCAAACAACAATAAGTGCTGGCGAGGATGTGGGGAAAAGGGTACACTTGTACATTGTTGGTGGGACTGCAAATTGGTGCAGCCAATTTGGAAAGCAGTATGGAGATTTCTTGTAAAGCTGGAATGGAACCACCATTTGACCCAGCTATCCCCCTTCTCGGTCTATTCCCTAAAGACCTAAAAAGAGCATGCTACAGGGACACTGCTACATCTATGTTCATAGCAGCACAATTCACAATAGCAAGACTGTGGAACCGACCTAGATGCCCTTCAATAGACTAATGGATAAAAAAATGTGGCATTTATACACAATGGAGTATTACTTTGCATTAAGAAATGACAAAATCATAGAATTTGGAGGGAAATGGATGGCATTAGAGCAGATTATGCTAAGCGAAGCTAGCCAAGCCCTAAAAAACAAATGCCAAATGTCTTCTTTGATATAAGGAGAGTAATTAAGAACAGACTAGGGAAGAAGAGCACGAGAAGAAGACCATCATTAAACAGGGTTGAGAGGTGGGAGGGAAAGGGAGAGAGAAGGGAAATTGCATGGAAATGGAACGAGACCCTCAGGGTTATACAAAATTACATACAAGAGGAAGTGAGAAGAAAGAGAAAAATAATAAAAGGGGGAGAAATGAATTACAGGAGGGGGGTAGAGAGAGAAGAGGGGAGGGGAGGGGAGGGGAGGGGAAGGGGGATAGTAGAGGATAGGAAAGGCAGCAGAGTACAACAGACACTAGGATGGCAATATGTAAAGCAATGGAAGTATAACTGATGTGATTCTGCAAGCTGTATAAGGGGTAAAATGGGAGTGCATAACCCACTTGAATCAAAATGTGAAATATGATATATCAAGAGCTATGTAATGGAGGGGTAAGACAAGATAATACAAATGGAAGAAATGATTTACAGTAGACGGGGTAGAGAGAGAAAAGGGGAGGGGAGGGAAGGGGAGGGGGGATAGTAGAGAATAGGACTGACAGCAGAATACATCAGACACTAGAAAGGCAATATGTCAATCAATGGAAGGGTAACTGATGTGACACAGCAATCTGTATACTGGGTAAATTTGGGAGTTCATAACCCGCTTGAATCAAACTGTGAAATATGATGTATTAAGAACTGTGTAAGGTTTTGAACGACCAACAATAAAAAAATAATTAAATAAAAAATAAATAATAAAAAAGAAAGCAGAGGTTAGCAATTGAGGGGCAGAAGGACCTTTATAGAGAGAAGAGGTTGGAGGCTGCCATACAGAAGGACTGTTAGAGAGAGCAGAGTTTGGAGACTTTGGTGCAGAAGGACTGTAGTAGAGAGCAGATGTTAGAGACTAGGGTTCAGAAGGACTGTTACAGAGAGCAGACGTTTGAGACTGAGGTGCAGAAGATTGTTAGAGAGAGCAGAGGTTGGAGACTGGGGTACAGAAGGACCATTACAGAAAACAAAGGTGAAGAGTGAGGTGCAGAAGAATTTTACAGAGTGGAGAGTATAGATACTGGGGTAGAGAATTACTGTTACAGAGAGGAGCGTTTGGAGAAAAGGATGCAAAAGGATCTTACAGAGAGCAGAGTCTGGAGACTGGGGTGCAGAAGGACTGTGGACTGGGGTGCAGAGAGCAGAGGTTGGAGAATGAGGTGCCGAAGGATCGCTACAGAGAGCAGAGTTTGGAGACCGGGGTGCAGTAGGATAGTTACAGAGAGCACAGGTTGGAGACTGGGGTGCAGAAGAAATGTTGCAGAGAGCAGAGGTTGGAGACTGGGGTGCAGAAGGACTGTAGCAAAGAAAAGAAGTTGGAGACTGGGGTGTAGAAAGACTGTTGCAGAGAGCAGACGTTGGGGACTGAGATGCATAAGGATGATTGCAGGGAGCAGATGTTGGAGAGTGGTGTGTAGAAGGACTTTTGCAGAGAAAAGAGGTTGAAGACTGGGGTGCAGAAGGACTCTTGCAGAGAGCAGAGGTTTAAAACTGAGGTGTAGAAGGACTGTTACACAGAGCAGAGGTTTTATACTGCGGTGCAGAATAACTGATACGGAAAGAAGATTTCGGAGACTGGGGTGAAGAAGGACTGTTACACAGAGCAGAGTTTGTAGCCTGGATGAAGAAAGACTGCTGCAGAGAACAGAGGTTGGATACTGGTATGCAGAAGGGCCGTTGCAGAGAGATGAGTTTGGAGACTGAGGTGCATAATGACTGTTACAGAGAGCAAAGTTTGGAGAACGGGGTGCAGAAGAATCTTACAGAGAGCAGAGGTTGGAGACTGGGGTGCAGAAGGACTGTTGCAGAGAGCAGAGGTTGGAGACTGAGATGCAGAAGAATCATTGCAGAGAAGAGGTTGGAGACTGGAGTGCAGAAGGCCTCTTACAGAGAGCAGTCTTTGGAGACTGAGTTGCAGAAGTCCTGTTACAGAGAGCAGATGTTGGAGACTGGGGTGCAGAAGGATTGTTACAGATGGCACAGTTTGGAGACTGGGTGTTTAGAAGGATTGTTGCAGAGAGCAGAGGTTTCAGACTGAGTTTTAGAATGACTGTTACAGAGAGCAGAGATTGGAGTCTGAGGTGCAGAAGGACTGTTTCAGAAAGCAGATTTTGGCAATTAAGGTGCAGAAAGTTGGAGACTGCGGTACAGAAGGACTGTTACAAAGAGTAGAGTTTGGAGACTGGGGTGCAGAAGGACTGTTACAGAGAACAGACGTTGAAGACTGAGGTGCAGAAGGATTGTTAGAGAGAGAAGGGATTGGAGACTTCAGTGTAGAAGGACAAGTACAAAGAGCAAAGGATGGAGACTTAGGTGCAGAACGACTTTTACAGAGAGCAGAGGTTGTAGACTGAGGTGCAGAAGGGTCGGTGCAGAAGGGTTGTTGCAGAGAGAAGACTTTGGAGACTGGGGTGCAGAAGGATTGTTACAGAAAGCAGAGGTTCGCAATTGGGGAGTAGATGGACCGTTACAAAGAGAAGAGGTTGGAGACTGCGATACAAAAGTAGTTTTACAGAGAGCAGAGTTTGGAGACTGGGTAGAGGAAGGATCGTTGCAGAGAGCAGATTTTGGAGACTAGGGTGCAAAAGGATTGTTACAAAGAGCACAAGTTGGAGACTGGGGTTCAGAAGGATCATTGCAGAGAGCAGAGGTTAAAAAAAAGGTGCAGAAAAATCGTTACAAAGAGCAGAGTTTGTTTACTGGGTGTAAAAGGACTGCTGCAGAGAGCAGAGGTTTGAGACTGAGATACAAAAGGACTGATACAAAGAGCAGATGTTGGAGACTGGGGTGCAGAAGTACTGTAGCAGAGAGAAGAGTTTGGAGATGGGGTGCAGAAGGACTGTTGCAGAGAGCAGAGGTTGGAGACTGGGGTGCAGAAGGACTGTTGCAAAGAAGAGTGTGTGGAGACTGGGGTGCATAACAACCGTTGCAGAGAGCAGAGGTTGGAGACTGAGGTGCAGAAGAACTGTTGCAGAGAGCAGAGGTTGGAGACTGAGGTGAAGAAGGATCGTTATAGAGAGAAGAGGTTGGAGACTGAGCTGCAGAAGGACTGTTACAGAGAGCAGATATTAAAGACTGGGGTGCAGAAGGCCTGTTACAGAGAGCAGAGTTTGGAGACTGGATTGCAGAGGACTGTTACAGCTAGCACAATTTCGAGACTCAGTTGCAGAAGGATCTTACAGAGAGCATTTTGGAGACTGAGGTTCAGAAGGACTTTTACAGAGAGCAAAGTTTGGAAACTCGGGTGCAAAAAGATTTTTGCAGAGTGCGCAGTTTTCAGACTGAGGTACAGAAAGACTGTTTCAAAGAGCAGATGTTGGATCCTGGGGTTCAGAGGGACTGTTAAAGAGAGCTGAGTTTGGAGACTGAGGTTCAGAAAGATCGTTGCAGAGAGCACAGGTTGGAGACTGGGGTGCAGAAGTCCTGTTAGAGAGAGCAGAGGTTGAAAACTGGGATGAAGAAGGCCTGTTACAGAGAGCATAGTTTGGAGACTGGGGTGCAGAAGGACTGTTAGAGAGAGCAGCCTTTGGACAATGGGTTTCAGGAGGATCTTACAGAGAGCAGAGGTTGGAGACTGAAGTGCAGAAGGACTTTTACAGAGAGTAGAGTGTGGAGCCTGGGGTGCAGAAGGAGTGTTAAAGAGAGCAGATTTTGGAGATTTGGGTGCAGAAGAACTGTTACTGAGAGCAGAGGTTAAAGACTGGGCTGCAGAATGACTGTTTTAGAGAGAAGAGTTTGGAAACTGGGGTGTAGAAGGACAGTGGTATAGAACAGAATTTGGATTCTAGGGAGAAGAAGGATCGTTGCAGAGAGCAGATGTTGGAGACTGGGGTGCAGAAGGACTATTAAAGAGAGCAGAGGTTGAAGACTGAGGTACAGAAAGATCATTTCTGAGAGCAGAGGTTTGATACTGGGGTGCAGAAGGAGTGTTACAGATTGCAGAACTTGGAGACTGAGGTGCAGAATTCTTTTACAGAGAGGAGAATTTGGAGACTGGGGTGCAAAAAGATTCTTACAGAGAGCAGAGGATGGAGACTGGGGTGCAGGAGGGTCGTTGCAGAGAGCAGAGGTTGGAGAATGAGGTGCAGAAGGATTGCTACTGAGAGCAGAGTTTGGAGACTGGGGTGCAGCAGGACAGTTACAGAGAGCACAGGTTTTAGACTGGTGTGCAGAAGAAATGTTGCAGAGAGCAGAGGTTGAAGATTGGGTTGCAAAAAGACTGTTTCTGAGAGCAGAGTTTTGAGACTGAGGTGCAGAAGTATCGTTGCAGAGAGCAGAGGTTAGAGACTGGTGTGTAGAAGGATCGTTGCAGAGAGCAGAGGTTGGAGAATGAGGTGCAGAAGGATCGCTACTGAAAGCAGAGTTTGGAGACTGGGATGCAAAAGGACTGTTGCAGAGAGCAGTTTGGAACCTGGGATGCAGAAGGATCGTTGCAGAGAGCAGAGCTTGGAGACTGGTGTTTAGGAGGACTGTTTCTGAGGGCAGAGGTTGGAGACTGAGGTGCAGAAGGATCGTTGCAGAGAGAAGAGGTTTGAGACTGGGGTGCAGAAGGCCTGTTAAAGAGAGCAGTGTTTGGAGACTGGGGTGCAGAAGAACTGTTACACAGAGCAGAGGTTGGAGACTGGGGTGCAGAAGGATTGGTACAGAGAGCAGAGGTTTCAGACTGAGGCTTAGAAGAACTTTTACAGAGAATAGAGATTGGAATCTTAAGTGGAGAAGGACTGTTACAGAAAGCAGAGCTTGACAACTGGGGTGCAGAAGTACCATTAAAGAGAGAAGAGGTTGGAGACTTTGGTAAAGAAGGACTGTTAGAGAGAGCAGAGTTTGGAGACTTTGGTGCAGAAGGACCGTTGTAGAAAGCAGATTTTGGTGACTAGGGTGCAGAAAGACTTTTACAGAGAGCAGACGTTGGAGACTGAAGTGCAGAAGATTGTTAGAGAGAGCAGAGGTTAGAGACCGGGGTTCAGAAGGACCATTTAGAGAGCAAAGGTTGGAGACTGAGGTGCAGAAGGACATTTACCGATAGCAGAGTTTGGATACTGGGGTGCAGAAGGACTGTTACAAAGAGCAGAGGTTGGAGAAAGGGATGCAAAAGGATCTTACAGAGAGCAGAGTCTGGAGACTGGAGTGCAGAAGGACTGTTGCAGAGAGCAGAGTTTGGAGACTGAGGTGCAGAAGGATCATTGAAGAGAGGAGACGTTTAAGACTGGGGTGCAGAAGGACTGTTACAGAGACCAGAGGTTGGAGACTGGGGTCAGAAAGACAGTTACAGAGAGCACAGTTTGGAGACTAGGGTGTAGAAGAAATGTTGCAGTGAGCAGAAATTGGAGATTGCGGTACAGAAGAAATGTTACAAAGAGCAGAGGGTGGAGACTGGGGTTCAGAAGGAATGTCACATAGAGCAGAGTTTGGAAACTGGGGTGCCGAAGGATCTTACAGAGAGCAGAGGCTGGAGACTGGGGTCATAAGGACTGTTGCAGAGAACAGACGTTGGAGACTGGGGTGCAGAAGGATCGATGCAGTTAGCAGAGGTTGGAGACTGAGGTGCTGAAGGATCGCAACAGAGAGCAGAGTTTGGAGACCTGGGTGCAGTAGGATAGTTACAGAGAGCACAGATTGGAGACTAGGGTGAAGAAAAAATGTTTCAGAGAGCAGAGGTTGGAGACTGTGGTGCAGAAGGACTGCAACAAAGGAAAGATGTTGGACACTGGGGTGTAGAAAGACTGTTGCAGAGAGTAGACGTTATAGACTGAGATGCAGAAGGATTGTTGCAGAGAGCAGATGTTGGAGAGTGGTGTGTAAAAGAACTTTTGCAGAGAGCAGAGGCTGGAGACTGGGGTGCAGAAGGACTGTTGCAGATAGCAGAGGTTGGAGACTGAGGTGCAGAAGGACTGTTACAGAGAGCAGAGTTTTTAGACTGCGGTGCAGAATAACTGATACAGAAAGAAGAGTTCGGAGACGGGGGTGTAGAAGGACTGTTACAGAGAGCAGAGTTTGTAGCCTGGGTGCAGAAAGACTGCTGAAGAGAACAGAGGTTGGATACTGGGGTGTAGAAGGGCCGTTGCAGAGAGATGAGGTTGGAGAGTGAGGTGCATAATGACTGTTACAGAGAGCAAAGTTTGGAGAACGGGGTGCAGAAGAATCTTACAGAGAGCAGAGGTTGGAGACTGGGATGCAGAAGGACTACTGCAGAGAGCAGTCGTTTGAGACTGAGGTGCAGAAGAATCGTTGCAGAGAGAAGAGGTTGGAGACTGGTGTGCTAAACAATCGTTGCAGTGAGCAGAGTTTGGAGACTGAGGTGCAGAAGGATCGTTGCAGAGAGCAGAGGTTGGAGACTGGGGTGTAGAAAGTCTTTTGCAGAGAGCAGAGATTGAAGACTGGGATGCAGAAGGACTGTTACAGAGAGCAGACTTTGGAGACTGAGTTGTAGAAGTCCTGTTACAAAGAGCAGATGTTGGAGACTGGGGTGCAGAAGGATTTTTACAGATAGCACAGTTTGGAGACTGGGGTTTAGAACAATTGTTGCAGAGAGCAGAGATTTCAGACTGAGGCTTAGAATGACTGTTACAGTGAGCAGAGGTTGGAGTCTGAGGTGTAGAAGGACTGTTTCAGAAAGAAGAGGTTGGCAATTGGGGTGCAGAAAGATGGTTATAGAGAGAAGAGGTTGGAGACCGCGGTACAGAAGGACTGTTACAGTGAGTAGAGTTTGGAGACTGGGGTACAGAAGAACTGTTACAGAGATCAGACTTTTAAGACAGACGTGGAGAAGGATTGTTCGAGAGAGCAGAGATTGGAGACTGGGGCGTAGAAGGACAATTACAGAGAGCTAAGGATGGAGAATGAGGTGCAGAACGACTTTTACAGACAGCAGAGGTTGTAGACTGAGGTGCAGAAGGGTCGTTGCAGAGAGAAGAGTTTGGAGACTAAGGTGCAGAAGGACTCTTACAGAAGGCAGAGATTGGCAATTGGGGAGCAGATGGACCGTTACAAAGAGAAGAGGTTGGAGACTGCGATACAAAAGTACTTTTAAAGAGAACAGAGTTCGGAGACTGGGTAGAAGAATGATCGTTGCAGAGAGCAGATTTTGGAGACTGGGGTTCAGAAGGACTGTTACAAAATCACAGGTTGAAGACTGGGGTGCAGAAGAAATGTTGCAGAGAGCAGAGTTTTGAGACTTGGGTGCAGAAGGACTGATACTGAGAGCAGAAGTTGGAGACTGGCGTTCAGAAGGATCGTTGCAGAGAGCAGAGGTTGGAAACAAAGGTGCCGAAAAATCGTTACACAGAGCAGAGTTTGGTTACTGGGTGTCAAACGACTGCTACAGAGAGCAGAGGTTTGAGACTGAGGTACAAAAGGACTGATACAGAGAGCAGATGTTGGAGACTGGGGTGCAAAAGTGCTGTAGCAGAGAGAAGAGTTTGGAGACTAGGGTGCAGAAGGACTGTTGCAGAGAGCAGAGGTTGAAGACTGAGGTGAAGAAAGACTGTTGCAGAGAAGAGAGTGTGGCGACTGGGGTGCAGAACAACCGTTGCAGAGAGCAAAGGTTGGAGACTGAGTTGCAGAAGGATTGTTACAAAGAGCAGAGTTTGGAGACTGGGGTGCATAAGGACATTTGCAGAGAGAAGAGGTTTGAGACTGAGGTGAAGAAGGATTGTTATAGAGAAAACAGGTTGGAGACTGGGGTGCAGAAGGACTGTTACAGATAGCACAATTTCGAGACTCGGTTGCAAAAGGATCTTACTGAGAGCATTTTGGAGACTGAGGTTCAGAAGGAGTTTTACAAAGAGAAACGTTTGTAAACTTGGGTGCAGAAGGATCTTTGCAGAGAGCACATTTTTCAGACTGAGGTGCAGAAGGACTGTTTCAGAGAGAGGATGTTGGCTCCTGGGGTGCAGAAGGACTGTTACTGAGAGCAGAGTTTGGAGACTGAGGTGCAGAAACATCGTAGCAGAGAGCACAGGTTGGAGACTGGGGTGTAGAAGGCCTGTTAAAGAGAGCAGAGGTTGAAAACTGGGATGAAGAAGGCCTGTTACAGAGAGCAGAGTTTGGAGACTGGGTTGCAGAAGGACTGTTACAGAGAGCAGCCTTTGGACAATGGGTTTCAGAAGGATCTTACAGAGAGCAAAGTTTGGAGACTGAAGTGCAGAAGGACTTTTCCAGAGAGTAGAGTGTGGAGCCTGGGGTGCAGAATGAGTGTTACAGAGAGCAGATTTTGGAGATTTGGGTGCAGAAGAACTGTTACTGAGAGCAGAGGTTAGAGACTGGGGTGCAGAATGACTGTTTTAGAGAGAAGAGTTTGGAAACTGGGGTTTAGAAGGACCGTTGCAGAGAGCTGATGTTGGAGACTGGGGTGCAGAATGACTATTAAAAAGAGCAGAGGTTGGAGACTGAGGTGCAGTAAGATCATTTCTGAGAGCAGAAGTTTGAGACTGGGGTGCAGAATGACTGTTACAGATTGCAGAACTTGGTGACTGAGGTGAAGAAGGACTTTTACAGAGAGGAGATTTTGAGGCAGGGGTGAAAATGGATTCTTACAGAGAGCAGAGAATGGAGACTGGCGTAGAGAAGGATCGTTGCAGAGAGCAGAGGTTGGAGAATAAGGTGCAAAAGGATCGCTGCAGAGAGCAGAGGTTTCAGACTGAGACTTAGAAGACTGTTACAGAGAATAGAGTTTGGAATATTAGGTGGAGAAGGACTGTTACAGAAAGCAGAGGTTGGTAACTGGGGTGCTGAAGGACCATTATAGAAAGAAGAGGTTGGAGTCTGCCGTAAAGAAGGACTGTTAGAGAGAGCAGAGTTTGGAGACTTTGGTGCAGAACGACCAATGTAGAGAGCAAATTTTGGAGACTAGGTTGCAGAAGGACTGTTTCAGAGAGCAGACGTTGGAGACTGAAATGCAGATGATTGTTAGAGAGAGCACAGCTAGGAGACTGCGGTACAGAAGGACCATTAAGAGAGCGAAGGTTGGAGACTGAGGTGCAGAAGAACTTTTACAGAGAGCACAGGTTGGATACTGGGGTGCAGAAGGACTGTTACAGAGAGCAGAGGTTGGAGAAAGGGATCTAAAAGAATCTTACAGAGAGCAGAGTCTAGAGACTGGGGTGCAGAAGGACTGTTGCAGAGAACAGAGGTTGGAGACTGAGGTGCAGAACGATCCTTGCAGAGAGAAGAGGTTGAAGACTGGGGTTCAGAAAGCCTGTTACAGAGAGCAGAGGTTGGAGATTGAGGTTCAGAAGGAGTACTAAAGAGAGCAGAATTTGGAGACTGAGGTGCAGAAGGATTGGTACAGGGAGAAGAGGTTGGAGACTGAGGTGTAGAACGACTGTTACAGAGAGAAGAGGTTGGAAACTGTGATACAGAAGGATCGTTCCAGAGAGCAAGGTTGGAAACTGAGGTGCAGAAGGATCGTTGGAGAGAGCAGAGGTTGGAGACTGAGGTGCAGAAGGACAGTTACACAGAGCAGAGTTTGTAGAATGGGGTAAGAAAACTGTTACAGAGAGCACAGTTTGGAGAGTGGGGTGCAGAAGAAATGTTGCAGTTAGCAGAGATTGAGACTGTGGTACAGAAGTACTGTTACAAAGAGCAGAGGCTGGAGACTGAGGTGCAGAAGGAATGTCACAGAGAGCAGAGTTTGGAAACTGGGGTGCAGAAGGATCTTACAAAGAACAGAGGCTGGAGACTGGGGTCAGAAAGACTGTTGCAGAGAACAGACGTTGGAGACTGGGGTTCAGAAGGATCGTTGCAGAGAGCAGAGGTTGGAGACTGGGGTATAGAAGGACTGTTGCAGAGAGTAGAGGTTGGAGACTGGGGTGCAGAAGGACTGTTACAGATAGCGCAGTTTCGAGACTGGGTTGCAGAAGGATCTTACAAAGAACATTTTGGAGACTGAGGTTCAGAAGGTCTGTTACAGAGAGGTTGGAAACTAGGGTGCAGAAGGATTGTTGCAGAGAGCAGCGTCTTCAGACTGAGGAGCAGAAGGACTGTTGCACAGAGCAGATATATGGATCCTGGGGTGCAGAAGGACTGTTAAAGAGAGCAGAGTATAAAGACTGGGGTGCAGAAAGATCGATGCAGAGGGCAGAGGTTGGAGATTTGGGTGCAGAAGGCCTGTTAAAGAGAACAGAGTTATAAGACTGCGGTGCAGAAGGCCTGTTACAGAGAGTAGAGTTTGGAGAATTGGTTGCAGAAGGATCTTACAGAGAGCAGAGTTTGGAGACTGACGTGCAGAAAGACTTTTACAGACAGTAGAGTTTGGAGATTGAGGAGCAGAAAGAACCTTGTAGAGACCAGAGGTTGGAGACTGATGTCCAGACAGATTGTTACAGGGATCAGAGGGTAAAGACTGGAGTGCAGAAGAAGTGTTACAGAGAGCAGAGTTTTGAGATTTGGGTGCAAAAGAACTGTTACCGAGAGCAGAGGGTAGAGAGTGGGGTGCAGAGGACTGTTGCAGAGAGTAGAGGTTGGAAACTGAGGTGCAGAAAGATCGTTGCAGAGAGAAGAGGTTGGACACTGGAGTGCAGATGGCCTGTTACAGAGAGGAGAGTTTGGAAACTGGAGTGCAGAAGGCCTTTTACAGAGAGCAGAGGTTGGATACTGGAGTGCAGAAGGACTGTTACAGAGAGCAGAGTTTGGAGACTTGGGTGCAGAAGGACCATTGCAGGGAGCAGAGGATGGAGCCTTGGGAGAAGAAGGATTATTGCAGAGAGCAGATATTGGAGACTGGGGTTCAGAAGGACTGTTCCAGAGAGTAGAGGTTGGAGACTGAGATGAAGAAGGATCGTTACAGAGATCAGAGGTTGGAGTCTGAGGTGCAGAAAAACTTTTACAGAGAGCAGAGGTTAGAGACTGGGGTACAGAAGGATTCTTACAGAGAGCAGAGGATGGAGACTCGGGTGCATAAGGAGTGTTACAGAGAGCAGAGTTTGGAGATTCTGGTTCAGAAGAACTGTTAAAGAGAGCAGAGTTTTTAGACTGGTGTTCAGAAGGATTGTTATAGAGTGCAGAGATTTGATTCGGGTGCAGCAGGACTGTTACAGAGAGTATAGCTTGGAGACTGGTGTGCAGAAGAACTGTTAAAGAGAGCAGAGTTTGGAGACTGTGGTGCAGAAGGCCTGTTACAGAGAGCATTGGTTGGAGACTGAGGTTCAGAAGGATCCTCACAGAGAGCAGAGGTTGGATACTGAGGTGCAGAAAGATTGTTACAGAGAGCAGAGTTTAGAGACTGAGGTGCAGAAGGACTGTTCCAGAGAGCAGAGTTTGATGCTTGGGGTGAAGAAGTATCGTTGCAGAGAGAAGAGGTTGGAGACTGAGGTGCAGAAGGACTTACAGAGAGCACAGGTTGGAGACTGGGGTGCAGAAGAAATGTTGCAGAGAGCATAGATTTGAGACAGGGGTGCAGAAGCACTGTTGCAGAGAGCAGAGTTTGGAGACTGAGGTGCAGAAAGACTGTTACAGAGAGCAGAGGTTGGAGACTGGGTTTCAGAACGACTGATAAACAAAGCAGAGTTTGGAGACTGTGGTACAGACGGACTGTTACAGAGAGCAGAGTTTGGAGACTGGGGTGCAGAAGGACTGTTGCAGAGAACAGAGGATGGAGACTGGGGTGCAGAAGAACCGTTGCAGAGAGCAGAGTTTTGAGACTGAGGTGCAGAAGGTTTGTTACAGAGAGCAGAGGTTGGATACTGAGGTGCAGAAGTACTGTTACAGAGAGCAGAGGTTGGAGACTGGGGTGCAGAATGATTGTTGCAGAGAGCAGAGTTTTCAGACTGAGGTGCAGAAGTACTGTTGCAGAGAGTAGATGTTCGACACTTGGTAGCAGAAGGAGTGTTTCAGAGAGTAGAACTTGGTGAATGGGGTGGAGAAGGATTGTTGCAGGGAGCAGAGGTTGTAGACTGTGTTGCAGAAGGCCTGGTACAGAGAGCAGAGCTTTGACACTCTGGTGCAGAATGATTGCTGATAGCTGGTGAGTCTCCTTCTGGACACCTTCTTTTCCGCACAGTCCATCAGGCCCTCTCTCCTCACCCTGCTCTCTTTTGGCTTTGTGAGCACCTGTGACTTCCACAGTCACTCTAAGCCATGACTCCCAGGCCTATCTCCTGGGAACCTGTCCCGCTGCCTCCTGGAATCTCCTTGGAGAGACACTGGAGGTACCCAGACTCCAGGCCCAACCTCTTTTCCTCCTTTCCTCTCCCCAGACACGCTGCTTCTCATTTTTTTTTTATGTTTTAATGAGTGATTCCACTGCCACTCAGCTACCCCACAGACCAGGTGCCCTCTTTGCCCTCTTGTGTCCTCGTCACCAGCACTTTAAAGTGCTACACCCAGGGCTCCTCTTCAGAGCTTTTTCTCAAGCTCCAAATGTCACATGTTCAGTTACCAGATATTTCCTTTTAATCTTGTTTTAAAACCCGATTACTCTCTCTGACTACATGAAGGTATTCTAACCAAAGCACATGGACTGTAGAGACTATTATGGCTTAGAAATAAGGTATCCCCCCACCAAAAGCTCAGGGTCAGCCACAGTAGCAGTGTTCAGAGGTGAAATGATTAGACTGTGAGACTTGTGACCTAAACTGTGGATCCATCCATTTTGTGGGTTAATTATCTGAAAGGCCCACTGTACTGAGAGGAGTGTGGGCAGGTGGAGTATGGCTTAGGACATGTCCTGGGGAATCACATCTTGTCCCTTGCAAACTGTCTCCTCCTGTCCCCTCCCCCGCCCCAACCTTCTGGCTGCCAAGAGCTAGGGACGCTTCCCTTCTTGTTCCCTTCCACCTCAGCGTCCCACCTCATCTCAGGCCTGCAGCAATGGGTCAGCTGGCCCCAGACCAAACCTCCAAGCCAGGAAGCCAGAGTGAATCTCCCCCTTCGGGTTGTTCTGGTCAGGCCTGTGGTAACTGTGGCAACCGTGGACTGACCCAGGGAGTAGGTGTTATGAGTGGATTGGACCCACAACAGTTTCCTAAATCCATAGATTCTGTCATTTTCAGAGCTCAAGCCATTTCCTTCTGGATGGCCTGTTTCCAGCCTGCCCTCACCTAGAATGTGGTCTACTAGTGATTATTGAGATTCTCCAGCCGTCCTGGTCCTGCCCATTTGCACACCACAGCTAGCTCCTAGGCAGCCAGACCCATGGACCTCCTTCTGCCCACTGAGGAGAGAAGAGAGATTTTCTGAGGACCCTGTTAGAAGTCCACTCTTATTTTTTTTAAAGACCACACTGAGAGGGCATGTTTCAGGCAGTCCTTCACATGCATCTTTGAGAAATCAGACTCACAATGATTTTTGTGATTCTCTCCCAGGATCCAATAACCACCCCTCTACTCCCTACTTCTCTGAGATCAACTTTTTAGCTTCCACAAAGTATTGAAAAACTGCTATTTCTCTTTATGTGTCTGGCTTATTTCACTTAATATAATTTCTCCCATGAGCTAGTTTTAAATAGAAACTGCACAAGAAATTCTTTTATGTCAGATTTAAATTTTATTCTGAAGAGATAATTCGAAATGGTCACATATGTTTATGTAGGAAAATGTTCATTAAAATATTTATAGGACTGGAGATGATCTGAATGTTTAGCCAAAGGGGAGAGATTAAGTTTATTTAAGAGAGATGTAAGTTTATTGATCATATCAATAGATGCAGAAAAAGCATTTAACAAAATATAGCACCTCTACCTGTCAAAACAGTAGAAACACTAGGGACAGAAGGAACTTTGTAAAACCATTGTAAAAGCTATCTATGCTTAACCCAATGCAGTATCATTCTAAGTGGAGAAAGTTTTAAAGCATTCACTGTAAAAACGTGAAGAATACAGGGTGCCCCCTCTTTCACCACTTCTATTCAACTTCATCCTTGAAATTGCCAGAGCCATTGGACAAAAGAAAGAAATTAAAGGTATACAAATAGGTCAAGAAGAATTCCAATCTCACTCTTTGCTGATAGGATCATGTCATCTTCTTAAATTTTTTATTAGAGCATAATAGTTATGCATAGAAGTTGGGTTGATTTGGAAAAGATCCTACGTGCATGAAATCTGATTTACTTCATTCAGTCCCCAACCCCCATCTCCCCCACCTTCCCGCCCCTATTCTCATTTTTCTACTGATCTTTCTTTGGGTCATTTTTCTGTTAATTTCTGACTGGTGCTTTCTACATATACATACAGGTGCAGTCCCCTGTGGTAGACTTCCATGTGCACATAACATGATCTGCGTAAAAACCTTTCACATTTCCTCCCTTCTTAAACCTCTCCACCCTCTCATTCTTCTTCTACTCCACTGATCTTCTCTGTATACTTAAGATAGCCAGTCCAACCCCACTTCATCAACTTCTTTTCTCTATTTTGCTCTGGCCCTGATGATTTCAGCATTGTACAGGAATAGTTAACTTCTGCCTTTCCGAACACAGAGATCAAGATTGATGTAAAATGAGAAAAACTCTACATTGGAAAACACTGAAGGCAACACCGACTGCTTCTGCAGATGATGACTCTGCAATGTAAATTTTTTCTTAAAATTTGCAATGAAAATGAACTTCTCCAAAAATCCTATGTTTACATAAAAGGACAACAGGAGATAGAGATTACTGAGACAGTGAGAAATGGCTTCACACCATGATGAGGTCGAATGGCTTTCTGTTGGCTTCTAGAAATTCTCTGGTTACCCCCACCCACCATCACCCCTTCAAATGTGTGCAGCTCCATTGGTCTGATTCCCTGAGACCAGTCCCACAGGTTATCAGTCTCCAGGCTGCTTTTCATTCGATATTATTTGCCATGTTGCTGCAGATTAACAAGCCTGTTTGGGGTGCTCTCAGTCCATTTTCATCATGGTCTCTTTTTTCTCTGTTTTGTAGCTATGACAACATTGGAAATGAGCAATCAATCATTTGTCATTGAATTCATCTTCTTGGGATTTTCCAACCACTTTAACCTACAGGGCTGGTTCTTCCTGCTCTTTCTGGTAATTTACCTGACCACTCTCCTGGGGAACATGCTCATAATAGTGGCCACCAGGGACAGTCCTGCTCTCCACACTTCAATGTACTTTTTCCTCAGCAATTTGAGCTTCTTGGACGTCTGCTTCACAACCACCACCCTCCCAGTACTGCTGGTGAACTTCTTCTGAGAGAAGAAGGCCATTTCTTATGAGAGCTGCCTTTCCCAGATCTTCTTCTTGGTCACAAGTGCTGGCACAGAAGGCTTCTTACTGGCTGTGTGGCCAGTATGACTGCTGTGTGGCCACCTGCCGTCCTCCTCAGTACCCAGTCCTCATGAGTGTGAAGGTCTGTGTTGGCCTGGTGACTGGGTCCTGGCTGTGTTGGCTGGTGAATTTGGTCACACACACGGTGGTGGCCATCACACTCACTCTGTGTGGGCCCTACCAGATCAGCCACTTTCTTCGTGACACCCCATTGTTCCTGAAGCTCTCCTGCTCAGACACCTCTGTCAACGAGTCTGCGCTCCACGTTGTCAGTGCCACCATGGGCCTGAGCCTCTGCCTCTTCACTGCAGGCTCCTACACACTCATCATGGAGGCCATCCTGGGGATTCCCTCTGCCCAGGGCAGGAGAAAGACTTTCTCCACCTGTGCATCCCCTCTCACTGTCGTGGTGGTCTTCTATGGAACAGCCAACTTCCACTACGACAGGCGAGAGAAGTCTGGACACGGACACCCTGGTCTCTGTGCTCTTCTGTGTGGTGACCTCTATGTTTAAGCCCATCATTCACAGCCTGAGAAGCAACGAGGTCCAGAGTGCCCTGGGAACCTGGCTGGGAGACAGACTGTATAGTGAGATTAGAACTAGATGATGGTTTTATTCTAGGAAATGTCTTAGTTGTAGAAATATGTGAACTCTTAAGCAGCAATTACAAGAGCGCTCTGTCCATACACAGTGTCTCATGACCACTGTTGTGCCCCTCCAACCAGGGGAAGCACACTGTGCTAAGTATGTGACACATTGTGACCTCACCTGGGTTCTCTAATCCACAGGTATTTCAGAATATTTTTATTACTTTTCTCTCCAAAAGAAGCTTATACCCAAAGCAGTCAATCTCCTTTCCTTCAATATTGCAGTTCTAGCCAACACTAGTGAATGTGAAGTGGTATGTGCAATGTGATTTGACTTGCATTTTCCTAATGGATCTTGATTCTAAGTTTTAAATAAACACCATTTCTGTGTTTCTCCTTCACATGTGGAAAGACCCATGTATACACTCGAGTTTCTGTTGATATTTTTAATAAAAGTAATACCATATACGCCTTTTGGATCTGACTCCATTCACTTAGGATGTTTGCAATTTTCAGTTATATTGTAGCTTGTATTAGTATTTTAGTTTATTCCTTCTTATTGTGACTGATGTCCTTCTTATGAAAATGCCACATTTCTTTGTTCATTTCCCACTGGATAGTAATTTTTACTTTGTGTCTGTGTGGGTGTCGTACTGCAGATTGAACCCAGAGCCTCCTGCACACTAAACAATGTTCTACCACTAAGCTAAAACCCAACCCTTTTAAAAATTTTGTTTTGAGACAGGGTCTTGCAAATTTGCCCGGGTTGTCACTTAATTTGTGATCCTCCTGCCTCAGCTTCTTGAGTAGCTAGATTACAGACCTGCCTGGTCATTTTCACTTTTTGACTAATTTGAATAAGATTCGTATATATAATATGAACATTATATATAATATGAACATTATATGAACATTCATGTACAAATCATTGGTGGACAACTTTTTTATTTATCTTGAGTTTGTAAGTAGAAGTGGAAGAGGTGGATCGTTAACTCCATATTTAACTTTCTGAAGACGTTCCAGATCATTTTCAGACCAGTGGAACCAGCTTACCTTATTATTAAGAGTCGTGAATAAAGCTTCTGATTTCCTCACTCCCTTAACAACACATCATTATCATTCCTTTTATTGTGAAGACCCTGGAATGTGTGAAGTGCTTCCTCAAATGTGCTTTAGCTTTGCTTTTCTCTGATGGCGAATCATTCTAAGATCTTTTAGGAGTACTGTTAATGTGTCTCTCCTAAGCATGAGGAAAAACCCATTGTATTATGGGAAATTTTAAGTTTTAGAGACTTACCTCTTTATCTAATACTTTTATTTTTATTTTTGTGCAGTAAAATACTTCAAGACTTTCAAGCTTGTTGTCTTTTCTCTATCTGTGCCCGAAAGAGCTGTTTGATGACTCTTTTTTTCCCCTACTTTTAAACTCCATAGCAAACAATTTCTTCACCAGGTCATGAGAATCAGCAGGATAATAAAATTAAGGGGCACGAAGTCATACAGGGTTTGGTAAGGGATCAGCCCTTAGCAGGAGTGGATCAGCTGAAGATAGTGGGGATGCTTTTAATATTGTGGCTTCTGATATCTGTCCATCTGGCAAAGTATGTAACATGAAGGAAAAACTTCATATGCCGTGCGAAATCCATCCCAATAAGTGTACACCCACCTGACCCCTTCTCTCCCTAGCGGAAAGGGAAGGCAGTCTTGAGGTTTCTGGAACCCACAACTTCTTAGCAGAAATATCACTCTGAACTTCGCTCACCCACATCCTAGAAGAGAGGGGACGCTGATCTTCTCCCTGCATGCTGGGAACAGGTGATTGCCAAGACATTAATGAATCCAACAGCGAATTAACTGCTCTCCATTGTTGCAGTTGAACTCAAGCTGTTGCCCTTGAGTTGTGTTTGCACACTGAGGAGTCCCAGAGCAGCTGCAGAGAAAATGCTCGATACATATTCCCAACAGATCAGCCCTAGACCTCTATAAAAGTCCATCATAGGAAAATGAATTATGAGAGATCAGAGGATTTTGACTTTTTCATTAGGCCACAGATATGCGACAGGCAACTTTCAGAATAACAGGTCAATTTTGTAGTGAATGGAGACCAACAGCCAGTTTTACCAAGAGCTTTCTTTGCAGCCCAGGTGCCAGTATGGAGAGAAGCAAGGGCCACACCAAAACCAGAAATCTACACCTCTCTGTGAGAGTTGCTGGTAAGTAGTTTATTTACCATCACAATTTTCAAAAACACCATACCAGAATCAAGATATACCTACACCTTAAAAATATATTATAGAATATTGTACATATTTTCATTACCATTTTGTTGGCATTTATGCATGACCTATCATAGCACCTTTACTATGTGTGTCTAAGTTTCCACAATACTACTTGTATTGCCAGAGTAGAAATAACTTCAGAGGTTATCACAAAACCTGAGAAATTCAGCATGATGCCTCCAGTACTGGAAGAGAACTCAAAACATAACTAGAAACCCTGGAATGCCTAAATTACTTAAGTGAGATGATGTGTGTGGAAAATTACTTATGATAACAATAGATAATGCTAAGTGTTAATCCTCTGCTTTAGATGAGCAGGACAAAAAGGAATAATTTTTTAGGGAGAAAGTATAGCGACACATTCCCATTATGATACAATATAGCATAATAACAAACCTTCCAAAATATCTGTTTAAATAAAAATTATTATTGTAGAAGAAGTTTATGTTTAGAAACGTATTCATTCACTAACTAGGGGTTTTCATCTTTATCTTACAACACATGGATGCTTGGGGAGGGGATTTGAAAGCAATTTATTACTGTAGTAAGTCCCTGAAGCTTGTGAGTAATCTACTTCATACACAACCCCCCTCCTTTAGAAATATTATATTTTGGGGTCACTCATAAGTGACTTCATTCTCGGTCACCTGAGTTTGAGATGACTGATTGGGAAAGAAAGATGCAGAGCTGCTTGTTCTGTGGGAACTGAGCCGATGGTCTCCATAAGGGATATGTTTAGGAGACAGGAGATACTGATTTCCTCAGAAGCCGCTGGGCTATGCTGCCTCACTTATGCCCACAGAGGCTTTATTTTTCTCAGCAAGATATCTGCACCAGAACCACTGAACAGAAATGTCCTCTCGCCTCTGTCAAGTTTCTGTTAGATCCTTTAGGTTCCACACAGTACCTTCTTTAAAGAATCTTTTAAAAAACTCTGCTCCATGGATGTACTTGACAGACCTTCTTCATTCTTCAAACCTTTACTGAGTGCACATTTACACAAGATGTTGCCCTAGTGTTTAGAAAACAATTGAGAGGCCCAACTAGGACCTGGAGGAGAGCATATTCAAGATGGAATGAGGGACTTTGACAAGTATTAAGTGCTCCATTCCCAGAGCTGCCCAAGCAAACACTAAGAGAAAATAATGATAATTTGTAGATTACATAGAATTGTTACCAAGTTTCCTGCACATATTGAGTTCATCTTCCCATTAGTTTGTAAGTAGGTTGAAGGACAGTGTCGGAGACCAGCTCCAACTGGGGGTCTCAGGAGTCGAACGGATGGTGAGGAGTCGGCAAAAGAGGGGGTGGAGAAAAAACACAGACACCAAAGTGAAGGTGTTGATCCCAATCTTGACTTGTGAAGTTGATCATATATACTTTTCATTTTGGCAGGCTTACAGTACTTTGTGGTTACAAAACAGGAATCATTATTCAAACAAAACAAAATATTACGTAGCTACAATTAGAATAGAAGAATGTATCTTGGATTATGCATAAGCAAGCATTTGTACTTTCAGTTCGAGTTTTGCTTTGAGCTGTTTCTGCTTAGTTAACTTTTAATAATAGTTACAAATGTCCCAAACTATTGGCCTATACCTTGACTATTCTTTCTTGACTTACTGACTGGAACCGGTGCCATGGTTATGGCAAGTAGTTGATTTGTTATTACTTGTAACCAAACAATAGTAAGAGCACAAACCATTGTGCAAAGAAACAAGAACAAGTTGCCCAGTACTAAGCACTAATCTATCTTCTTAACATTAATTTTCTTTCTCTAGATTTTAATTTAATTCTCAGAAACTTCCTTGACAGGAATACAGGGAGTTTTTCTTTAGACATTAACAATTTACACTCCACAGCTAAATCATTACATTTAGAGCAAACAGATCTATGCTTTAGAAGTAGTTGCATTAATTGGGAAAGTCATGATTTTTCCTTTATACTTAATGGTCATATGAGAAATCAAAACTATACTTATTAAAGAAATACAAAAACAAATACGCCCATTCCCAGAAACATACTGCGCTCCTCCAGAGGATGGATGCCTTGCGCCATCCACCTCAGTAGGGCCTTGCCATTGCCTGAGTCAGGGGAGGGGCGCAGCAGGATAGGGATCAGATCTTATCCTCTTTGGGTTTCTTAGTAGATCTGGCTTAGGACTAAATTAGACCCTGTATAGGAACAAAATTGGTTTGAATTGAAACTAACCACTACCAAGAAAAGAAATTTTAAATTCCTAAATGGAAAAGACAATTTTTTATTTTGAAGAATTTTATAACTAGAAGGCTCTGACATATCGTAAGAGGTAATAATTTGTCTTCACTTTCCCCTTTATGCTAGAAGAAGCACAGGTGAAATAAAAAAGAACTGAAAGAGCTGGCACAGTGGTGCACGCCTGTAACCCAGCAGCTCAGAAGGCTGAGGCAGGAGAATAGTGAGTTCAAAGAGAGCTTCAGCAAAAACAAGGCACCAAGAAACCCTGTCTCTAAATAAAATATAAAATAGGGCTGGGGATGTGGCTCAGTGGTCAAGCCCCTGAGTTCAATCTCTGGTAACTGCCCCCCTACACCCTGGCCCCAAAAAAACAGAACTGAAAGAGATGTTAAATGCTAAATTGAGTGCTGAATCTCCAAGACAGGAGGGAGGCTTTTTTCTGGTGAATTTGTTAAGATTTTTAACCTATCAGTTAGGGGTAAGGGAATCCTTGCATGTTAGGTGAAAGAGCCCAGCCTCCCCCAATGTGTGTCCTTGGACCAGCATCACTGGGAACACTTGGAACTCACTGACTGAGGCCAACTGTTCTGCACAATGATCTCTGATCTTTCCCTCGGCTCCAAGCACCCACACCACATGGAAGGATATGAGGACAACTCTGGGCCAGGCCAGATAGCTCATAGATTTCACAGTAATAAATTCATATTGCCACAAGCACCTGAAATCATTCAGATATTTTTCTGAATAAATTGACCTTGTACTGTGTGTGTGTGTGTGTGTGTGTGTGTGTGTGTGTGTGTGTGTGTTTTAAGCAATTTACTGGGCAACATAAAAATTGGATTTAAAAATTTTAATCATTGCTTGTGCTATTGAGATCAAATAGGAATCATTGTTTCCCTGAAGTGCATAAGGGTTTTCATGATCACACCATTCTTCCACGTTTTGGTCATGCCCATTTTGAATTTTTTTTCGTTCGAGGAAATGAATCCCTAAGGTTAGTCAGAGATTCATTTATTAATGAAATGTTAATTCATTAAACATTTCATTTATTGCCAAAGGAAAAAAAAAAGTTCTTCTTTTAAGACTCTATCCTTATTTATTTATTTTTTTGTTTATATTTAGATTTTGAAATTAGTTGTGCTTAACTGAAGCACCGACTTTCTATTGAAATTTAAAACTTTAAGCTTCTTAAGGCCCTGAGATTTGGAATTTTAATGAAAGCTGTGTTGGCCTATTAATCATGTACAATGAATTATTAGAACCAAAGACAAGAATGTCTGGGCATTGAAGATAATAAGACAGTTTACTAATATATGGTATTATCATCAGGTAACAAAGTATCACTACAAATAAGAGTTATTACATGATAAATTTTCTGAGTCAATTTCTTTTTTGTTTTTTAAATCATAATTGTTAATACATATTAAATGTACAAATTAATGTACATTATGTAAATTAAATTGATTCATTGATGTTTCCCTACTTGCATTAATATATTGTGCATTAATTTCAATTCTTTTTTCTGTAAAATGTGGATAATAGGTTATCTTATAGGTTGTTGTGTAAACCAAAGACGTTAATGCATGTAAAAGTCTTATAGGCATTTAATAAGTTTTAGGTATTTTTATCTAATGTGTGTCTCTATTCGTTACTCAATTTGAAAAATCCTGATGGATTCAGGTATGTAAAAATTTATCTTTTCAACAAAATTCACTGAGTTTTGATAGAATGGATTATTCGAAATGCAATCTAATTTTTACAGAAAACATGCCACATTTAAACTACATTAAACAAGTTTTTTTTTTAATTTTTTTTAATATTTATTTTTTAGTTATCGGAGGACACAACATCGTTGTTTGAATGTGGTGCTGAGGATAGAACTCGGGCTGCACGCATGCCAGGCGAGCGCGCTACTGCTTGAGCCACATCCCCAGCCCTAAACAAGGTTTTTAAAGTCAGGCATTTAAGTGTATTGAAGCAATCTAAGAAGACTCACACTCAAATTATTTTTGTATGAAATATGTCCTAGATGATTATGATTATTATTGTTATTATTATTGCAGAGCAGAGGGTTTACTATTAAGTTGATCTAATTCCTATGCTGCATTATATAAATTCTAAGAGGCAAGTACATATTGTGTCACAAAGTGTCATTCATGAATTATGATTGTTAATAATGGATTCTAATGGTGACCATTATGATAATTCAATCTAATGCCCTACAATAATAATAAGCATAGAAGATAAGGAAATTTGTTTGGGTATCATCCTTCACCCTACTCCGCACCCATGATGTACAAGAAATTATCCAGTAAAACCAAGGAAAAACTTATATGTAGATAAAATTATATAAACATACATTGGGAGATTTTTTTAATGCCCCATGAAATTGTCCCTCCTGAACTGACCTTTATATTTAAGACCTTTACAATAGCAGTATGCACAACTTCAGAGATTGTATTTTTAAATCCCTGAACATTTACGTTTAGTTTTCCCTTTTACGCATCCACATACCATGTACCATTTTCCCATAGTAAAATCTGCTGGAACTGCCTTCTATGTGGAATTTTATTTCTTTTTCTGAAAACATCTAGATATCTACCTATAAAAGAGATTGTCATATTGATCTTTTTGATACGGGGAGTTAAAAGAAAGTACATGTCACTGATTTCTAAATGACTTGAAGTTCATCCAGGTAGTTGATAGAGAAAACAGAGAATGTAAGAAATGTCAAATACATGTGGCTTCCAGCTCCATTTCAAAGTTGATTTATTGTAAATCAATGCTAATAAGATAACCTCTTGTTTAGGGAAATTATTTAGAGAAAGCGATACCTACAACTGAACTAGATAGCGTGGTGTTTTTAGTCATTTCTGGATAAACTTTTACTACAATTTTCGTGAACACCAAGTATCACAAGAATCCCTACTTTCTCTATTTCCTTCTCTACTTTCTCTATTCTCCTGGGGGATTTCATATTCACCCTTTGCTGTAACAGTTGCCTTCAAGACAATGACTCCCAAATCGACACCTGCAGTTCTAGGCTGTCTGTGAAGGGCATTTCCACGTGATTATCCCACAGATAACTCACATTCAAAATTACTCAAATCAAATCCACCAAAGCTTCCTCTACATCTGCTATTCCTCACATATTCCTGTTATTCTGAGTGATCCCACCAGCTGGCCAGCCTGCCCAAACTGATTTGTTGTCTTTACCGTGTCCTCTTCAACTAGGACTTTAAAGTTTTCCATATCCTTCTCCATGAGGGCTTCAGAGATTTTCTCCCACCTTCAACACAGCACGTCTTCAGATACAGACCACTTCATTTTGATCTTGTTTTAGCACTCAGATCACTCTTTTGAACTAAACAGGTGTGTCTAAAACCTGGGGAACCAGGTTTCACAGTTATCGGCCCCTGCTCCTTGGACTCACACGCACAATTTCATAAGTGGGTCTATCTGTGTGTTCTAGACCTAGAGATCTGATGATTTTTTAAAACCCAGTCTATCTCCCTCCAGATGTCCCTGTTTTCAATCTGCACTCACCTGAAAGAGATTTATGGTCCCGTATTGTTGATACTCTGCAATCATTGAAGTTCATGCTCATACCCAAGCCTGGCTTCCAGAGACACACCTGGGCTCTCTCACCCATGGTATGGTGGGGGGTGGAACGTTTTCCGAGGTTTCTATTGCCAAGTACCTTGCTTAGAAATCAGGCCTGACACAACTTCACAGAGCCTAGTCCTGGCCCCATAGGCTGATACCCTGCCACCTCCCCTGAATTAGCAGGCTCCTCAGAATGACCCAGGGCTTTGCAGCATCCACTGGTACTATCCCAACAGCCCCTTGAAGCCTAGCTGGAGTCTCCATAGAAACAGGGTACATCTCTATGGAAATGGGCTCCCTTCTCCCGCCCCAGTGTGATGCAGCTATCAGAGAAGCTCAATAGTGAGGGTCTTTCCATTTATAGCTATTAGTATAACCAAGTGTTCTGAGCTTGCTGAGCCTTAGATGGCAGATTCCTGCTATATTCTTTGAGATTTCTGCCATCAATGTTGCCTGAGATGCCAACTTTTCATCCAACTAACTATAAGACAGTGTTCTCAGTCAAGACCAATCCCACAATCAATAACACAGACACACACACACACACACACACACACAAACACAAACACACACACAGACACACACATATGCACATGCCTACCATCATGGTGATCAAGGCTTTGTATCTGTGATACAGAACGAATGCACCCACCAATCACATTCACTGCTTCAAACAGATCGTGATCAGGAAACAACTAATGTCACTTGTAAAATGTGATATGTCATGGACTATCACTGTGGTAAAAAAGTAGAGAAATGCAAAAAATGGAAGAAAATACTTAACCTCTTAGAGACCTATAAAAATAGTTAGATGTAGTTCTAACCAATCGTGAGTTAAAAATCATCTTGAAAAAATGTTTTCACTTCTATTTATCAATTTACTAACTTACTTACTTACTTACTTACTTACTTACTTACTTACTTACTTACAGCAGTACTGGGGATTGAACCCAGTGGCATTCTACCATGAACCTATATCCCCAGCCCTTTCAGTTATTTGGTGCGGGGGGCCTTGCAGAGTTTCAAATTTATGATCCTCCTGCCTTAGTCTTCCAAGTACCTGGGATTACAGGCAGGTACCACTCTTCCCCATTAATTACTTATTTTTAAAATAAGGCTATTTTTAAAAATTGAACTATAATTTGTACTCAAAAAATGCACAGATCTAAAGTGTACAGGTTTATAATATTTTACATATATATGAACTACCAAAAATCAGGATATAAAACATTTCCATCACTTTAGAAAATTCCTTCATGCTTCAACTGATATCACCCCTGAGTTCCAAAAAAAAAAAAAAAAACACCATTATTACTTGACCATTATAGCTGTTTTGCTAATTTTTGAAGTTTATTTAAAGGAAACATACAGTATATATTTTGAATCTGGCTTCTTTCACCAGAAAAAAATTTTTTTTGACTTGTCAATGTTATTAATGTTTCAGTATTTGTGTTTCTAAAGTAACTGCATTATTCCACTGCATGATAAACCGTTGTTTGTCTTCTGTCCTTCTGCTGAAGGCATAATATTTGTTTGAGTTATTATGAATTTTTACACAAGAATTTTTGTTAACTGTGCATTAATTTTCTTGGAAATATGCTAGGAATGGGATTGTTTTGAATAGAATAACTACATATTTAAATAAATTAGAAATTACTAAATATTTTTGAAATGTAAGTGTATAGACTTCAAATTTCACCTTGAGTATCTATCAAAATAGCTAGAAAGCATGTTGTTTTCATCATTATAATAACCAAAAAGAGGAGAAGAAAATGCAAATTAATGACATTCCTTGACTTTATTAGGGATGAAAATTATAAGGCAAACAACTAACCGAAGTCTGGGGAGAGATAAGCAACCAAAATAATCCAGGCATTTTTTTAACTATGGGAGAACCCACTAGATACATAGGAGTTTATTTATAAAAAAAACTCAAGTAAAAAATAGTTAATGGATTGCTAAAGACTAAGTATAGACTGGTTTAAGAGCATGAAGACCCAGAGGGCTATAGACATAAGATGTTTTTATTCTTTTCTTTTTCTCCATGGATTCCACCAAATGCTCCCAGGAAGATAGGGAAGTATTTTGAGAAAGTGTCTTTAACGGTATCATTTCTTGGATAGGTGGAGGGACAAAGAGCAGCAACAGCAGCCAAAACTCCTCCCAGACCCATTTCCTGATTTTTTGCATAGAACAAAAGCTGTAATCTTCAGAGGCAAGAGTAACAGAAACTGTTACATTAGGACACTCAACAGAAAACCTTTGCAGCTATGGAAAGGAACAGGCCGAAATGTCTAACGTCAGGAGGAATAAGAACTAGGCTCAGCCATATTGCTAGAAAGTGGGTCACTGTGAAGGCCATATCCCTGTGACTGAGTTTACAGTACCTAAGGCAGGGCTTCCTGGAAACATCAGAAATCCCTTCTCTGTTTCCCACTAGTCCACTAACATGCATTGACTGAAAATAACAGTAGAATACAGCTGAGAATTCTTCAAGAAATAGATTATCTCTGGAGAACAGCGAAAATAGAATACACAAAAGCAAGCAGGGAACAATATTAACAAACTCAACTCAGCCATATAGAATAAGGATAACATTACAGTCAATTGAGATCCATCCCAGAATGCAAGGCTTGTTCAATATTCAAAAATTTAATCAAAAAATTTCCATAGTAACAGACTAAATAAGAAAAAATATATATCATTTCAATAGATGCAGAGAAAATAAGAAAATTCAATATCTATTTATGATGAAAACTATAACTAAATGAAACTAGGGGCAAAGTCCAGTGGTAGAGTGCATGCTTAGTATGCATAAGGCTCTGAATTCAAAACCCAGCACACATACACACACAAAAAAAAAAACTACTAGTAAAAAATAGATAGACATTTTCTAACTTGATAAAAGGCATTGAGTAAATGTAATGTGCCAGACACATAGCTTATATTATCTCAAAACTTCTTTCAGCAGTTGTGAAATAGACATCATTAATATCCTAAGCATGGAACAAACTGAGGAATAGAGATGAGCTGACTTTTTTACAAACAACATCTAGTAAACAACAGATGGATTTCAATCCACAACTATCTGGACCAAGAGCCTACTGTTTTACTATAATATTTTTCATTTAAGATTGAAAAAGAAACAGAAATTTTAGTTGAAAACAACGGATCACGGATTGGCATGGGTAACATGATAGAAAATCAGTAATTGTATCAATCATTTTTTTTTCAGGAAATGTAATGTTTGGTGAGGTAAATCTTATAATACAAAAGAAGAAAAATACCTAAGTATATATCATTTGTCAAAATTTCTTGTATCTTATAAAACTTAAAAAAATAAAAGTTTCTAATGAAAAAAATAGATCAATGTATTTAAAACAGGTGACTTATAATTTTACTTTTAAGAAATAATCAGAGATGATCACAGATACTTATGTATGAAAGCTTCTATTCCAATATTTATGATAGTAAATGGAATGGAAGGTTTCTATGTTCAATAAAAAGGGAGATATTAACTTAATTTCATGTTAGGAAATCAAGATTACAAGGCAAAAACTAAATACAGTACAACAATATTGGGAAATTTTGCTTTGGACATTTTAAAGATAGATAGAGGTAGAATGGGATGAATGCAAAGAGAGCTTTGATTTTGTGACCTGTTCTATTCTTCTGAATAACTTTCTGCATTTTCTTCATTTTCCACAATGAAAACTTATTATTTGAAATAACAGACATACAAAAAAGAATTCATCACAGTGAAGCACAGTGTTAGGAGGGAGATACTGCAGAGTCAATGAGACACAGGGGTTGATAGCTGGTTGTGCATTTTGATCAAGTCTCCATTTATTCTTACAAAAGAGCACCCATGCAAAAGTCTGTGAGAAGTTATGCTCTCTCTAAAGTCACTCCTATTCGTCTCTTTCCAGAGTCCAGGCATCTCTGTATACAATATTATTTGCCATGTTGCTGCAGATTAACAAGCCTGTTTGGGGTGCTCTCAGTCCATTCTTGTCATGGTCTCTTTTTCTATTTTTTGAAGGTATGATACCATTGGAAATGAGCAATCAATCATTTGTCACTGAATTCATAATCTTGGGATTTTCCACCACTCCAACCTACAGGGCTGGTTCTTTCTGCTCTTTCTGGTCATTTTCCTGACCACTCTCCTGGGGAACATCCTCATAATAGTGGCCACCAGGGTCAGTCCTGCTCTCCACACTCCAATGTACTTTTTCCTCAGCAATTTGAGCTTCTTGGACGTTTGCTAAACATCCACCACCCTCCCAGTACTGCTGGTGAACTTCCTCTGGGAGAAGAAGGCCATTTCTTATTAGGGCTGCGTTTCCCAGATCTTCTTCTTCGTGACAAGTGCTGGCACAGAAGGATTCTTACTGGCTGTGTGGCCAGTATGACTGCTGTGTGGCCACCTGCAGTCCTCCTCAGTACCCAGTCCTCATTAGTGTGAAGGTCTGTGTTGTCCTGGTGACTGGGTCCTGGCTGTGTTGGCTGGTGAATTTGGTCAAACACACGGTGCTGGCCATCACACTCACTCTTTGTGGGCCCCACCAGTTCAGCCACTTTCTCTTTGACACCCCATTGCTCCTGAAGCTCTCCTGCTCAGACACTTCTGTCAACGAGACTGCGCTCCACATGGTCAGTGCCACCATGGGCCTGAGCCCCTGGCTCTTCACTGCAGGCTCCTATGCACTCATCATGGCGGCCGTCCTGGGGATTTCCTCTGCCCAGGGTTGGAGGAAGGCCTTCTCCACCTGTGCATCCCCCCTCACTGTCGTGATGGTCTTCTATGAAACAGCCAACTTCCACTATGATAGGCTCAGAGAAGGCTGGACACGGACACCCTGGTCTCTGTGCTCTTCTGTGTGGTGAGCCCCCTGTTGAGCCCCATCATTCACAGCCTAAGAAGCAATGAGGTCTAGAGTGCCCTGAGGAAGCTGGCTGGATGGTGTAGATCCCTTTGCAAGATCAAAGTCTAGACCAATCTTCAAACTGGAGTATACAGTCATCTGAAAAATGATGTTTCTCAGGGAATGTAGGCACCTGGATAGAGAGTCTGTATCTGGAGCTTCAACTCCAACTCCCACTTTTAAAATCTCTGAGACTCCTTTCTCTCCTCTCTTTTCACAAACACCCTTTTCCCACTTTCAGGTTCAAGTGTGTCGGACACCTTGTGTGGGTGTTCAGCACCATCTCTTTCTTTCTGTGTTCTCCCCACAACAGTGGGACAGAAAGTACAAGAACCTCGTTTCCCACACTCCCCTGCCTACAGGCCTCCATTTTAGGAGGTTCTGTCAAGATTAGCCAAACATTAGGCAGAGAGCAAAAAAGGAAAGGAAAAAAGCGGGTTCTTTTGGATCCTATAGAAGTAGCAGCAAACCAGCCCTGTAGAGGCAGGATCTAATCTCCTTGGTGGCAGGAGCTGTGTGTGCAGGCTCCTAGACAGCTGTTCCTGAATGTGGGTCACAGAAGCATGGAATGAGCGTCTCTTTCCAGGGAAGTTAGGGTTTCCATATATGGGGTGGTGTCACCTGCTCTATTTTTTTTTCTTCCAGATCTCCCAACCATTTTATAACTTTTTCCTGTGTCAACTTCCTGTACCCTAAGACATCAAGAGTCATTCTTCATCTCTACCTGACCACGGTGGCACTGACCACAATAGTGGTTTACATCAGAGATGGTTGTAGATAACAGATCTGAGGAAGTAGGTTGGATGTCTGACCTGAGGGAATTGAATATGTTTATGATGTCACAGCCCATGGGAAAGGAGACCTGATAATTCCTGGTGTGCAATGACCCAACAGAGACTTTAAGTTATCGTGGCCTGAAATCAAATGTCTATAAAAAACTGAGCTTTCGAATAACACCATCGACCTTCAGGGTGGGAATGAACATTACAATATGACTACTGACTGCTGTTACTGGCTGGAGTGGGAGACTTACAGAAAGAAAATGATAGGTTCAAGCATTATATTCCTCCTTCAAGTCAGGTTCAGATCATCAGAAATAATTTCTCTCTGGAAACTGATAAAGGTTAATATCAGAATAAAACATCCAATTCTCCAAATTGCAGAAGTACAAAGAAAATTATAAATCCACAATTTCTCCAGGTCTCTCTTATGTCAATTAGGACATTAATGGGGGAATGATTGAGACCCTGTTAATTAGAATGGCAAAATACCAGTGGAATTAGACAAATCTCAGAGCCTTGAACCCTGAAATCTCTATTAACCCTCTTTGCTGTCAGAAGCAGCCCCTATTTTCTCAAGGAGACTAGCTTTCTCTAAACTGAAGACCCTATGGTGACTCTACCTGGGCAGTTGTCTTTTTTTTTTTTAAGAGAGAGTGAAAGAGGAGAGGAGAGGAGAAGGGAAAGAGAGAGAGAGAGAGAGAGAGAGAGAGAGAGAGAGAGAGAGAATTTTTAATATTTATTTTCTAGTTCTCAGTGGACACAACATCTTTGTTGGTATGTGGTGCTGAGGATCGAACCTGGGCCGTACGCATGCCAGGCAAACGCACTACTGCTTGAGCCACATCCCCAGCCCAATTGTCTTTAAGATGCTCATCCATCATATCACATTGTCACCAGACTCTTAATTGGGGTCTGATCTTAGAACGCCTCATATAAGAGTATAAAATATAGCCCAGGATAGTATAAGGGTCACAACGAAATAAAAGGTAAATATTTTACTGTATTTTGTTAATAGGAGCCTTAAGAATATATAAGAAAATTTGTTTGAGTCTTCTAGACTAAAAAAGTTAGGACATATTGCTGGATCATCTTGAATGCAGTCACAGGGACGTAATCACCAGAAATGTTAGGGCCAAGGATTTTCCTGAGCCACGGGGAGTGGCTATTAGACTCTCTTTGGTTGATGGACTGAAATCTGTACTCAGTGTTTGCTTAAGTTCAATGACCAATATGATCCTGGAATAATGGAGAGGATGGTGATCAGAAATAAATAAGGTGTTGGATGGCGTGTTATGTGACCTCTTTTCTGGCCTCACAGCTGGATCTGGAGGAGGACATGGAGCACCAGCCTTCACCAAGGCCTCCTGGACATGCATTCAGAAGGCAGCACCAGATCCTTCTGAAACCCGCAGCGGCTGTCCTCGGCAGCCTGGGAAGACATTAACAGATGGCATCGTTGAAACGGGCTCCCTGAATTCAGTGAGAATAAGGGGACCCTGAAGTAGAAGAGGCCATGTGGTGGAGCAGTGATCAGAACATTTGAATCTGTAGAGATTTTTGACAGTTGTAAATGATCGTGGTATTTATAGATGGGAAAAAAATGGGCACCCTCCTAGAATAGTACCTGTCCCATGTAATGTGAAACTCTTCTTTTCACACTTCATTGGTGCATTGTAGTGGTCCATAATGGTGGGATTTGCTGACACATATTTGAACATGCACACAAAATAACCATGAACTTTGGCCAATATCATTCCAATATTTCCCTTTTCCTCACCTCTTCCCCTGGTGCCTTGACTCTACTGATCTTCCTTCAACTTTCATGATGAGACTCCCTTCCGAACTTTCCTTTCTTTTCACCCTCTAGCTTTAACAGAGGAAAAACATACGGCCCTTAACTTTCTGAGTTGCTTAATTTCCTTAATGTTCTGAAGATCCATCCATCTTCCAGCATGACATAATTTCGTTCTTCTTTATGGCTGAATGAAATTCCAGTGTGCATATACCAGATGTTCTTTATCCATTCGTCCACTGATGTCATCTCGGCTGGTTCATGGGCATGTATGTGTCACTATAGTATGATGACTTCGATCCACTGTGATAAATACCAAGCAGAGGTAGAGCTGGGTCGCAGGGTGGTCCATGGCTACTCTTGAGGAGCCTCCATCCCGATTTCCGTGGTGGTTGTGCTGATTTACATGCCCACCAACAGGGTGAGAGTGCTCCTTTCTCTCCAGTTCTCTCCTTGTCACACTGGTTTCTGTTTGTATTCTTGGTGGTTGCCTTTGTCACTGAAGTGAGATGAAATCTCAGGGTAGTCTTGACTTGCAAGTATTTTCATATATTTGTTGGCCACTCACATATTTTCTTCTAAGACGTGTCTGCTTAGTTCATTTAGTTTCCCATTTGGTAATTGGGTTGTTTGATAATTGGGTTATTTAATAATTTTTGGTTTGATGTTAAGTTTTTTGAGTTCTTTATTAATATTCTGAATATTCATCTTCTTTTAGAAGAGCACCTCATAAAGATTTTCTCCCTTTTTGTAGGTTCTGTCTTCATATTGTAATTTTCTCCTTTGCTGTGCAGAACCTTCTTAATTTGATGCCATCCTATTAGCTAACTTTTGGGATTATCTCCTGAGCTTTGGCATCCTATTGAGAAAGTCATTTCCTCTGCCTGTAGGTTGGAGTATTGACTTTGTTTTTTCCTAGAAACTGCATAATTTCTGGTCTAGTGCCTGGGTCTTTAATGCATTTTGAGTTGATTTTTTACAGGGTAAGCGATAGTTCAGGTCTCATTCTTCTGCATTTGGACAGGGGTGTAGAAAGACTGTTTCAGAGAGTAGATGTTAAAGACTGGGATGCAGAAGAACTGTTGCAGAGAGAAGAAGTTTGAGACTCAGGTGCAGAAGGACTGTTACAGAAAGCAGAGTTTGGAGACTGGGGTGCACAAGGATCCTTGCAGAGAGCAGAGTTTTCAGACTGAGGTACAGAATGACTGTTGCAGAGAGCAGATGTTGGAGACTGAGTTCAGAATAACTGTTGCAGAGAGTAGAGGTTAGAGACTGGGGTGAAGAGGAATCGTTGCAGAGAGCAGAGGTTGGAGACTGGTGTGCAGAAAGACTGTTACAAAGAGCAGAGTTTAAAGACTTAGTTGCAGAAGGATCTTACAGAAAGCAGAGTTTGGAAACTTAGGTGCAGAAGGACTGTAACAGAGAGCAGAGTTTGGAGACTGTGGTGCAGAAAGACTGATACAGAAATCATAGGTTGGAGACTAGCGTGCAGAAGGACCATTACAGAGTGCAGAAGTTGGAGACTGTGGTACAGAAAAACTGTTAAAGAAAGCAGAGATTGGAAATTGGGGAGCAGAAAGACTGTTTCAAAGAACAGATGTTGGAGACTGGGTTGCAGCAGGACCGTTGAAGAAAGCAGAGGTTGGAGACTGGGTTGAAGAAGAATGTTACAGAGAGCAGAGTTTGGAAACTGGGGTGCAGAAGGACCTTACAGAGAACAGATGTTGGAGACTGGGGTGCAGAAAGATTGTTAAGGAGAGGAGACATTGGAGACTGTGGTGCAGAAGGATCGTTGCAGAGAGCAGAGTTTGGAGACAGGGGTGCAGAAGGACGGTTGCAGAGAGCAGAAGTTGGAGACTGAGGTGCAGAAAAACTGTTACAGAGAGCAGAGGTTTAAGAGTGAGGTGCAGAAGGATCGTTGAAGACAGCAGAAGTTGGAGACGGGGTTTCAGAAGAATCATTTAGAGAGCAGAGGTGGAGACTGGGCTGCTGAAGGATCATTACAGAGAGCACAGGTTGGAGACTGGGGTGCAGAAGGACTGTTGCAGAGAGAACAGGTTAAAGCCTGGGGTGCAGAAGAAATGTTGCAGAAAGCAGAGTTTGGAGACTGGGGTGCAGAATGACTGTTACACAGAGAAGACGTTGGAGATTGGTTTGAAGAATTATGATACAGAAAGCTGAGGATGGAGTCTGGGGTGCAGAAGGACCGTTAAAGAGAGCAGAGGTTGGAGACTGGCGTACAGAAGGACTGTTTCAGAGAGCAGAGTTTAAAGACTGGGTTGCAGAAGGCCTGCTACAGAGATAACAGGTTGGAGACTGGGTTGCAGAAGGACTGTTATAAAGAGCAGACTTCTGAGACTGGGTTGCAGAGAGATCTTACAGAGAGCAGAGGTTGGCGACTGAGGTGCAGGACGACTGTTACAGAGAGCAGTGGTTTTAGACTGGGGTGCAGAAGGATCGTGAAGAGAGTAGAGATTTCAGACTGAGGTGGAGAAGGACTGTTACAGAGAGCAGAGGATGGAGACTGAGGTGCAGAAGGACGGTTACAGAGAGCAGAGTTTTGTGACTTAGGTGCAGATGGACTTTTACAGAATGCAGAGGTTGGAAATTGGGGTGCAGAGGGACCGTTACAGAGAGCAGAGGTTGGAGACTGCGGTATACAAAGACTGTAAAAGAGAGCAGAGGTTGGAGAATATGGTGCAGAAGGACTGTTACAGAGAGCAGAGGTTGGAGACTGGGGTGCAGAAGGACTGTTATACAGAGCAGAGGTTGAAGACTGGAGTGTAGAAGGACTGTTGCAGAGAGCAGAGCTTGGAGACTTGGGTGCAGAAGGACTGTTGCAGAGAGCAGAATTTGGACACTGAGGTGCAGAATGACTGTTACAGAGAGCAGAGTTTGGTGACTGGTGTGCAGAAGGACTGTTGCAGACAGCAGAGGTTGGAAACTGGGGTGAAGAAGGACTGTTGCAGGGAGCAGGTGTTTGAGACATGGGTGCAGAAGGACTTTTGCAGAGAGTAAAATTTAGAGATTGATGAGTAGAAGACTGTTGCAGATAGCAGAGTTTGGAGACTGGGGTGCAGAAAGACTGATACAGAAAGTAGAGGTTTGGGACTTAGTTGCAGAAGGACCATTACAAACAGCAGTGTTTGGAGACTGCAATACAGGAGGACTTTTATAGAGAGCAAAGATTGGAAAATGGAGAGGAGAAGAACTGTTTCAGAGTAAAGACGTTGGAGACTGGTGTGAAGAAGAACTGTTGCAGAGAGTAGAGCTAGGAGACTGAGATGCAGTAAGACTGTTAAAGAGAGCAGAGTTTGGAGACTGGGGTGCAGAAGGACTGATGCAGAGAGCAGAGTATGGAGACTGAGGTGCAGAAGGCTGTTACAGAGTGCAGAGGTTGGAGACTGGGTACTGAAGGGCTGTCACAGAGAGCAGAGTTTGGAGACTGGGTTGCAGAAGAATATTACCTAGAGCATAGTTTGGAGACTGCGGTGCAGAAGGATTGTTACAGAGAGCAGAGGATGGCGACTGGGGTGCAGTAGGATTATTGCAGAGAGCAGAGGTTGGAGACTGGTGTGCAGAAGGATCATTGCAGAGAGCAGAGGTTGGAGACTGGTGTGCAAAAGGATCATTGCAGAGACCAGAGGTTGGAGACTGGTGTG
The DNA here is from genome assembly GCF_052094955.1 of Ictidomys tridecemlineatus. Classification (NCBI taxonomy): domain Eukaryota; kingdom Metazoa; phylum Chordata; class Mammalia; order Rodentia; family Sciuridae; genus Ictidomys; species Ictidomys tridecemlineatus. The sequence goes on from NW_027521340.1 coordinate 78,674, forward strand.
CAGAAGGATCGTTGCAGAGAGCAGAGGTTAGAGACCTTGGTGCAGAAGGATCATTGCAGAGAGCAGTGATTGGAAACTGTGTTGCAGAGGGACTGTTACACAGAGCAGAGGTTGAAGACTGGAGTGTAGAAGGACTGTTGCAGAGAGCAGAGTTTGGAGACTGGGGTGCAGAAGGACTGTTATAGAGAGCAGATGTTAAAGATTGAAATGTAGAAGGTCAGTTACAGAGAGCAGAGTTTGGAGACTTGGGTGCAGAAGGACTTATACAGAAAGCAGAGGTTGGAGACTTGGGTCCAGAATTAACTTTATAGAGAGCAGAGTTTGGAGACTGCAGCACAGAAAGACTGTTGCAGAGTGCAGAGGTTGGCAAATGGGATGCAGGAGGACTGTTTCAGAGAGTAAATGTTAAAGACTGGGGTGCAAAAGAACTGTTGTAGAGAGCTGAAGTTGGTAGACTAAGGTGCAGAAGGATTATTGCAGGAAGCAGAGGTTGGAGACTGGGTTAAAAAAGGACTGATACAGAGATCAGAGTTTGGAGATTGGGGAGCAGAAGGATCTTACAGAGAGCAGAGGTTGTAGAGTGGGGTGCAGAGGAACTGTTGCAGAGAGCAGAGGTTGGAGACTGAGGTGCAGAAGGACTGTTACAGAAAGCAGAGATTAGAGACTGAGTGGCAGAAAGATCTTACATAGAGCAGAGGTTGAAGACTGAGGTGCAGAAGAAATGTTACCAAGAGAAATGGTTGGAGACTGGGATGCAGAAGGATTTTTGCAGGGAGCAGAGGCTGGAGACTGACATGCTGAAGGACTCTTGAAGACAACAGAGATTTGAGAATGGGGTGCAGAATGACCGTTGCAGAGAGCAGATGTTGGAGACTGAGGTGCAGAAGGATTGTTATATTGAGCAGAGGTGTCAGACTGGGGTGAAGAAGGACTGTTATGGAGATCAGAGTTAGGAGACTGGGGTGCAGAAGAATCTTTCAGTGAGAAGAGGTTGGAAACTGCAGTGCAGACGAACTGTTACACAGAGCAGAGGTTTAAGACTGGGGTGCAGAAGGACTGTTACAGTGAGCAGAGTTTTCAGACTGGGTTGCAGAAAGATCTTATATAAAGCAGAGGTTGGAGACTGAGGTGCAGAAGAAATGATATCCAGAGCAGAGTTTCGAGACTGGGGTGAAGAAGGACTGTTGCCGAGAACAGAGGTTGGAGACTGTCGTGCACAAGGACCGTTGCAGAGAGCAGAGGTTGGATGCTGGGGTGAAAAAGGAATTTTACAGAGAGCAGAGTTAGGAAACTGGGGTGTATAAGGATCTTACGGATTGCAGAGAAAGGAGACTGGGGTGCAGAAGGACTGTTACAGAGAGCAGACGTTGGAGACTGAGTTGCATACTAACTGTTTCACAAAGCAGAGTTTAGAGACTGTGGTGCACAAGGATCTTTTCAGAGAGCAGAGTTTTCAGACTGATGTAGAGAAGGACTGTTGCAAAGAGCAGAGGTTTGAGACTGGGTTGCATAAGGATCGTTGCAGAGAGCAGAGGCTATAGACTGGGGTACAGTAAAACCATTGCAGAGGTCAGTGTTTGGGAACTAAGGTGCAGAAGGATTATTACAGAGAACAGATGTTGGATACTTGGGTGCCGAAAGACTGTTGCAGAGAGCAGAGATTGGAAACTGGGGTTTAGAAAGACTGTGACAGAGAGCAGAGGTTGGAGACTGGGGTGCAGAATTACTGCTACAGAGAGCAGAGTTTGGAGACAGGGTTGCAGAAGGATCTTACAGAGGGCAGAGTTTGGAGACTGAGGTGGAACAGGACTGTTATAAAGAGCAGAGTTTGGAGACTGGGGTGCAGAAAGATCGTTGCAGAGAACCGAGTTTTCAAACTGAGGTGCAGAAGGACTGTTGGAGATTACAGTTGTTGAAGACTGGGGTGCAAAAGGATCTTTGTAGAGAGCAGAGGTTTGAGACTAAGGTGCAGAAGGCCTGTTACAGAGATCAGAGTTTGGTGAAGGAATGCAGAACGACTGTTGCAGAGGGCAGAGTTTGGATACTGGGTTGCAGGATCCTACAGAGAGCAGAGGTTGGAGACTGAGGTGCAGAAAGACTGTTACAGAGAGTAGAGGTTGGAGACAGAGGTGCAGAAAGACCATTGCAGACAGCAGAGTTGGACACAGAGGTTAAGAAGGATTGTTACAGAGATCAGAGGTCGGATTCTGGGGTGCCGAAGGACTGTTGCAGATAGCAGAGTTTGGAGAATGGGGTTAAGAAGGACTGTTGCAGGGAGCAGGTGTTGGAGACTTGAGTGCAGAAGGACTGTTGCAGAGAGCAGAATTTGGAGACTGGTGTTCAGAAGGACTGAAACAGAAAGCAGATGTTGGAGACTAGGGTGCAGATGGACCGTTGCAGAGAGCAGAGTTCGGAGACTGCAATAAAGGAGGACTGTTACAGAGAGCAGAGGTGGAAGAATGGTTTATAGAAGAACTGTTTCAGAGTGCAGATGTTGGAGACTGGGGTGCAGAAGAACTGTCGCAGAGAGCAGATGTTGGAGACTAAGGTGCAGAAAGAATGTTACAGAGAGCAAAGTTTGGAGACTGGGGTGCAGAATTATTGAAACAGAAAGCAGATGTTTAGACTGGGGTGCACAAGGACCGTTGCTGAGAGCAGAGGATAAAGACTAATGTGCAGAAGGATTGTTACAGAAAGCATAGGTTGGAGACTGGGGTGCAGAAGGACTGTTCCAGAGAGTAGAGTTAAGAGACTTGGGTGCAGAAGGATTTTTCAAAGAGCTGAGTTTGGGGACTGGGGTACAGAAGGACTGTTGCGGAGAGCAGAGTTTGGAAACTGGGGTGCATAAGGACCGTTGCTGAGAGAAGAGGTTAAAGACTGATGTGCAGAAGGATTGTTGCAGAGAGCAGAGGTTGATGACTGCGGTGCAGAAGGCCTTTTAAAGAGAGCAGAGTTTGGCACTGGGGAGCATTAAAACTGTTACAGAGAGCAAAGTTTGAAGGCTGGGTTTCAGAAGATTCTTTCAGAGAGCAGAGTTTGGAGACTGAGGTGAAGAAGGACTGTTACAGAGAGCAGAGGTTGGAGAGTGGGTTGGAGAAGGACTGTTTAAGAGAGCAGAGGTTGGAGACTGGGGTATAGAAAAACTGTTGAAGAGAGCAGATGTTGGAGATTGGGGTGTAAAAAGACTGTTGCAGAGAGCAGAGGTTGGAGACTGAGTTGTAGAAGGACTGTTACAGAGTGCAGATGTTTGAGACTGGGGTGCAAAAGCATCTTTGTAGAGAGAAGAATTTGGAGACTGAGGTGAAGAAAGATCATTGCAGAGAGCCGAGGTTAGAGACTGGGGTGCAGAAGCATCGTTACAGAGAGCAGAGAATTGAGACTGGAGTGCAAAAGGACTTTTACAGAGAGCACAGGTATTAGACTCGGGTGCAGAAGGAAGGTTGCAGAGAGCAGAGGTTGGAGACGGGGGTGCAGGAGGACTCTTGCAGAAAGCAGAGGTTGGAGACTGAGGTGCAGAAAGATTGTTAAAGAGAGCAGAGGTTGGAGACTGGGGTGCAGGAGGACTTATAGAGAAAGCAGATGTTGGAGACTGGGGTTCAGAAAAACGGATAAGAGAGCAGAGGTTGGAGGCTCTGGTACAGAAATACTGCAATAGAGAGCAGAGGTTGGAGACTGGGGTGTAGAACGACTCTTGAAGAGAACAGAGGTTGGAGACAAGGGTGCAGAAGCACCTTTGCAGAGAGCAGAGGTTTGAGACTGAGGTGCAGAATTATTGTTACAAAGAGCAGAGTTTGTAGACTGCAGTACAGAAGAACTGTTACAGAGAGTAGAGTTTGGAGACTCGCGTGCAGAAGAAACTTTACAGAGAGCAGAGATTGGAGAGTGGGGTACAAAAGGACTTTTATAGAGAGCAGAGATTGGAGACTGGGGAGCGGAAAGACTTTTGCAAGAACAGATGTTGAAGATAGGGTTTCAGAAGGACCATTGCAGAGAGCAGAGGTTGGAGACTGAGGTGCAGAAGGATTGTAACAGAGAGCAGACTTTGGAGAATGTATTGCAGAAAAACTGTTACAGAGAGTAGAGTTTGGAGACTGGGGTACAGAAGCATATTACAGCGAGCAGAGGTTGGAGACTGGGGTGAAGAAGGACTTCAGCAGAGAGCAGAATTTGAAGACTGGTGTGCGGAAGGATTGTTACAGAGAGCAGAGGTTTGATACTGGGGTGCAGAAGGACTTGTGCATAGAGCAGAACTTGGGATTTGGGTGCAAAAGGAACTGTTGCAGAGAGCAGAGTTTGGAGACTGAGGTGCAGAAAGACTGTTATAGAGAGCAAAGGATTTAGACAGGGGTGCAGAAGAAATGATTCAAAAAGCAGAGGTTGAAGACTGGGGTACAGGAGGACCATTACAGAGAGCAGATGTTGGAGTCTCCAATAAAGATGGACTCTTACAAAGAGCAGAGGTTGGAGACTGGGGTGCAGAAGGACTGTTGCAGAGAGTAGATGATGGAGACTGGGGTCCAGAATGACTGTAGAAGAGAGCAGACGTTGGAGACTAAGGTGCAGAAGGACAGTTACACAGAGCAGAGTTTGGAGACTGGGGTGCAGAAAGACTGACAAGAAAGCAGAATTTGTAGATTAGGGTGCAGAAGTATCCTTACAGAGAGCAGAGTTTCGAGAATGCAGTACAGAAGGACTCTTACAGAGAGCAGAGTTTGGAGACTGGGGTGGAGAATGACTGTTGCAGATAGCAGATGTTGGAGACTGGGGTGCAGAAGGAATGTTGCAGAGAGCAGAGTTTGGAGACTGGGATGCAGAAGACTCTTTCAGAGACCAGCGTTTGGAGACTGGGTTGCAGAAGGATCTTACAGAGAGCAGAGAATGGAGACTAAGGTGCAGAAGAACTGATACAGAAGGCAGAGTTTGGAGACTCTGGTGCAGAAGGACCCTTGCAGAGAGAAGAGGTTGGAGACTGCAGTACAGAAGGACTGTTACAGAGAGCAGAGGTTGGAGACTGTGGTGGAAAAGAACTGTTTCAGAGAGCAGATGTTGGAGTCTGCGGTGCAAAAGGTCTGTTTCAGAGAGCAGAGGATGGAAACTGGGGTGTAAATGGACTGTTGCACAGAGCAGAGGTTACAGACTGAGTTGCAGAATGACTGTTACAGCCGGCAGAGTTTGGAAACTGTGGTGGAAAACGACGGATACAGAAAGCTGAGGTAGGATACTGTGGTGAATAAGGACCCTGACAAAGAACAAAGGTTGGAGGCTGTAGTACAGAAGGACTGTGACAGAGAGCAGAGGTTGGAGACTGGCGTGCTTAGTAACTGTTTTAGAGAACAGAGTTTTGAGATTGGGGTGCAGAAGGATTGTTGCAGAGAGCAGAGTTTGGAGACTGTGGTGCAGAAGGACTTTTACAGAGAGCACAGGTTGAAGACCGGGGTGGAGTAGGTATTTTATAGAGAACACAGGTTGGAGACTGAGGTGCAGCAGGACCCTTACAGATACCATAGGTTGGAGAATGTGGTACAGAAGAACTGTTTCAGAGAGCAGTGGTTGGAGACAGGTGTGCAGAAGGATCTGACAGACAGCATAGGTTGGAGACTGGGGCGCAGAAGGATTGTTGCTGAGTGCAGAGTTTGGAGACTGGTGTGCAGAGGGATCGTTGAAGAGAGAAGAGGTTGGAGACTGGGGTCAAAAGGCCTGTTTCAGAACGCAGAGTTTGGAGATTGAGGAGCAGAAGACCTGTTACAGAGCAGGGCTTGAAGACTGGGGTGCGGAAGGACAGTTACCGAGAGCAGAGTTTAAAGACTGGGTTGCAAAAGGATCTTACAGAGAGCAGAGGTTGGAGACTGAGGTACAGAAGGACTGTTACAGAGAGCAGATGTTGGAGACTCATGTGCAGAAGGATCGTTGCAGAGAGCAGAGTTTTCAGACTGAGGTGCAGAAGGCCTGTTAAAGAGAGCAGAGGTTTCAGACTGGGGTGTAGAACGACTGTTGCAGAGAGTAGAGGTTGGAGATTGGCGTCCAGAAGGATTGTTGCTGACCGCAGAGGTTGGAGACTGGGGTGGAGAAGGACTGCTGCAGAGAGTAGAGGTTGGAGACTGGGGTTTAGAAAAACTGATACAGAAAGCAGACCTTGGTTACCTGGGTGCAAAAAGACTGTTGCAGAGAGCAGAGTTTTGAGACTGAGGTGGAGAAGCACTGTTGCAGAGAGAAGATGTTGGAGACTGGGGTGCAGAAGGACTGTTGCAGAGAGCAGAGATTGGAGAGTGGGGTGCAGAAAGAGTATTGCAGAGAGCAGAGGTTGCAGACTGTGGTGCAGAAAGACTGTTACAGAGAGCAGAGTTTGGAGAATGTGGGGCAGAATGACTGATACAGAAAGCAGAGGTTGGAGACTGGGGTGCCGAAAAAACCCTTACAGAGAACAGATGTTGAAGACTGCGGTACAGAAGGACTGTAACAAAGAGCACAGGATAGAGATTGGGGTGCAGAATAAGTGTTGTAGAGAACAGAGGTTGAAGACTCGGGTGCAGATAGATCATTGCAGAAAGCAGAGGTTGGAGACTGGGTTTCAGAAGGATCTTACAGAGAGCAGAATTAGAACACTGTGGTGCGAAAGGAGTGTTGCAGATAGCAGAGGTTTGAGATTGAGGCACACAAGTACTGTTGCAGAGAGCAGATTTTGGAGTCTGAGGTGCAGAAGGAGTGTTACAGAGACCAGAGTTTAGAGACCGGTGTGCAGAAGGACTGATACAGAAAGCAGAGTTTGGAGACTGGGGTGCAGAAATACCGTTAAAGAGAGTAGAGGTTGATGACTGCAGTACATAAGGACTGTTACAGAGAGCAGAGGTTGGAGACTGCAGTGGAAAAGGACTGTTACAGAGAGCATATTTTGGAGACTGGGGTGAGGAAGGACTGTTGCAGAGAGCAGAGGTTGAAAACTGGGGTACAGAAGGACTGTTGTATAGAGCAGAGGTTGCAGAGTGAGGTGCAGAAGGACTGTTAAAGAGAGCAGAGTTTGGAGACTGTGGTGCAGAAGGACTGTTGTAGAGAGCAGATGTTGGCGACTGGGGTGCAGAAGGACTGTTGCATAGAGTAGAGGTTGGAGACTTGGGTGCAGAAGGACTATTGCAGAGAGTAGAGGTTGGAGATTGGGTTGCAGGAGAACTGTTGCAGAGAGCAGAGTGTGGAGATTGGGGTGGAGAAAGACTGTTGCAGAGAGTAACATTTGGAGATTGGGGTGCCACAGGACTGTTGCAGAGAGCAAATGTTGGAGACTGGGGTTTAGAAGGATCGTTGCAGAGAGTAGAGTATGGAGACAGGGGTATAGAAGGAGTGTTCTAAAGAGCAGAGGTTGAAGACTGGGGTGCAGAAAGACTGTTTCAGAGAGCAGTGTTTGGAGACTGGGGTGCAGGACTGATACTGAGAGCAGAGTTTGGAGACTGGGGTGCAGAAGGATCTTACAGAGAGCAGAGTTTGGTGACTGAGGTACAGAAGGACTGTTACAGAGAGCAGAGGTTGGAGACTGGTGTGCAGAAGGACTGTTAAAGAGAGCATAGATCAGAGACTTGATGCAGGAGGCCTGTTACAGAGAGTAGAAGATGGAGACTGGTGTGCAGAAGGCCTGTCACAGAGAACAGACTTTGGAGACTGGGGTGCAGAAGGACTGTTATAGAAAGTAGAGTTTGGAGACTTCTTTTCAGAAGGATCATATAGATAGCAGAAATTTGAGATGGAGGTGCAGAAAGACTGTTACAGAGAGTAGATGTTGAAGACTGAGGTGTAGAAAGACGATTGTAGAGAGCAGAGGTTGGAGACTGAGGTGCAGAAAAACTGTTGAGGAGTGCAGAGGTTGAAGACTTTGCTGTAGAAGGACTGTTGCAGAGAGAAGAATTTGGAGACTGAGGTTCAGAAGGACTGTAAAGAGAGCAAAGTTTTGAGACTTGAGTTCAGAAGGACTGATAGAGAAAGCAGGTGTTGGAGACTGGTGTGCAGAACAGTTACAGAGAGAATAGTTTGAAAACTGCAGTACAGAAGGACAGTTAAAGAGAGCATAGGTTGGAGACAGGGGTGAAGAAGAACTGTTTCAGAGATCAGATGTTGGAGACTGGGGTGCAGAAGCACTGTTTCAGAGAGGAGATTGGAGACTGGGGTGCAGAAGAACTGTTGTGGAGAGCAAACGTTGGAGATTGGGGTGGAGAAGGACTGTTGCTGAGAGCAGAATTTGGAGACTGAGGTGCAGAAGGAATGCTAGAGAGCAGTGGTTAGAGACTTGAGTGCTGACGTACTGATACAAAAAGCAGAGATTGGAGACTGGGGTACAGAAAGACTGTTGTAGAGAGCCGATGTTGGAGACTGGGGTGCAGAAGGACTGTTGGATAGAGTGGAGGTTGGAGACTTGGGTGCAGAAGGACTATTACAGAGAGTAGAGGTTGGAGATTGGTCGCAGGAGAACTGTTGCAGAGAGCAGAGGTTGGAGACTGGGGTGCAGAAGGACCGTTACAGAGAGAAATGTTTGGAAACTGCAGTACAGAAAGACTGTTACAGAGGGCAGAGGTTGGAGACTGGGGTGGAGAAGGACTGTTGCAGAAAGCAGAATTTGGACACTGAGGTGCAGAAGGACTGTTAAAGAGAGCAGAGGTTGGAGACTTGATTGAAGAAAGACTGATACAAAAAGCAGAGTTTGGAGAATGTGGTGCAGAAGGACCCTTAAAAAGAACAAAGGTTGGGACTGCAGTACAGAAGAAATGTTACAGAGAGCAGAGGTTTTAGACTGGGGTGCAGAATAACTGTTGTATAGATCAGAGTTTGGAGACTTCGGTGCAGAAGGACCATTGCAGAAAGCAGAGGTTGAAGACTGGGTTTCAGAAGGATCTTACAGAGAGCAGAGTTTGCACACTGAGGTGCAGAATGACTGTTGCAGAGAGAAGAGGTTGGAGATTGGGGCGCAGAATGACTTTTGCAGAGAACAGAGGATGGAGTTTGAGGTGCAGAAGGACTGTTACAGAGAGCAGAGGTCGGAGACTGGGGTGCAGAATGACTGATACATAACTAAGAGTTTGGAGACTCGGGTGCATAAGGACAGTTACAGAGAGCAGAGGTTGAAGATTGCAGTACAGAAGGACTGTTACAGAGAGCAGATGTTGGAGACAGGTGTGCAAAATTATCATACAGAGAGCATAGGTTGTAAACTGTGGTGCAGAAGGACTGTTGAAGAGCAGATCATGAAGACAAGGGTGTAGAAGGACTGTTACACAGAGCAGAGGTTTTAGACTGGGGTGCAGAAGGACTGTTGCAGAGAGCAGAGATTGGAGACTGGGGTGCAGAAGGACGGTTACAGAGAGAAGAGGTTGGAGACTGAGGTGCAGAAGGACCATTGCAGAGAGCAGTCATTGGAGACCGAGGTGCAGAAGGATTTTTACAGAGAGCAGAGGTTGGAGACTGGGGTGTAGAAGGACTGATACAGATAGCAGATGTTGGAGACTCAGGTGCCGAAGTACCCTTACAGAGAGCAGAGGTTTGAGACTGAGGTGCAGAAGAACTGTTGCAGAGAGCAGAGTTTGAAGACTGTGTTGCATAAGGACTGTTACCAGCGGGCATATTTTAGAGACTGTGGTGGAAAAAGACTGATACAGAAAGCAGAGGTTGGATACTGGGGTGCATAAGGACCCTTACAGAGAGCAGAGGTTGGAGACTGGGGTGCAGAAGAACAGTTGAAAAGAACAGAGTTTGGAGACGGGGGTGCAGAAGGATCGTTGCGGCGAGCAGAGTATCGAGACTGGGGGGTAGAAGGACTGTTGCAGATAGCAGAAGTTGTAGACTGGGGTGTAGAAGGACTGTTGCAGAGAGCAGATGTTGGAGACTTGGGTGCTGAAGGACTGTTTCAGAGACCAGAGTTTGGAGACTGGGGTGCAGAAGAACTGTTACAGAGAGCAGATTTTGGAGACTGGGGTGCAGAAGGATTGTTGCAGAGAGCAGATTTTGGAGACTGGGGTGCAGAAGGACTTTTACAGAAAGCACAGTTTGAAAACTGGGGTTCAGTGGGACTTTTACAGAGAGCACAGGTTGGAGACTCATGTGGAGAAATTATATTGCACAGAGCAAATTTTGGAGACTGGGTTGCAGAAGGAGTGTAGCAGAGAGCAAAGATTGGAGATTGAAATGCAGAAGGACCCTTACAGACAGCAGAGTTTCGAGACTGCTTTACAGAATTACTTTTACAGAGACACGAGGTTGGAGACAGGTGTGCAGAAGGATCTTACAGACAGCATAGGTTTGAGACTGGGGTGCAGGAGGACTGGTGCAAAGAGCAGAGGTTAGAGACTGGGGTGCAGAAGAACAGTGGAAGAGAGAAGAGTTTGGAGACTGGGGTCAAAAGTCCAGTTATAGACAGCATAGGATGGAGATTGGGGTGCAGAAGGCCTGTTACAGAGAGCAGTGCTTGGAGACTGGAGTGAAGAATGATAGTTACAGAGAGCAGAGTTTAAAGAGTGGGTTTCAGAAGGATCTTACAAATAAAAAAGGTTGGAGACTGAGGTACATAAGGACCGTTACACAGAGAAGAGGTTTGAGACTGAGATACAGAAGGATCGTTCCAGAGAGAAGAGTTTTCAGACTCAGGTGCAGAAAGACTGATACTGAGAGCAGAGGTTGGAGAATAGAGTGGAGAAAGATTGCTGAGGAAAGAAGAGGTTGGAGACTGAGGTGCAGAAGGACTGTTACAGAGAGCAGAGGTTGGAGACTGGGGTACAGAAGGACTGATACAGAAAACAGAGGTTGGTTACTGTGGTGCAGAAGGACTGTTCCAGAGACTCAGATACAGAAGGACTATTGCACAGAGCAGAGGTTGCATACTGAGGTGCAGAAGGACTGTTGTAGAGAACAGAGGTTAGAGGCTGGGGTGCAGAAGGACTGAGGTGCAGAAGGACTGTTACAGAGAGCAGAGTTTGGAGAATGTGGTGCAAAAGGACTGATCCAAAAAGCAGTGGTTGGAGACTGGGGTGCAGAAGGAATCTTGCAGAGAACAGAGGTTGGCGACTGAGGTGCACAAGTTCCGTTGAAGAAAGCAGAGGTTGGAGACCGGGGTGCAGAAGGATCTTACAGAGAGCAGAGGTTGGAGACTGAAGTGCAGAAGGACTGTTGTGGAGAGCAGACGTAGGAGACTGGGGTGCAGAAGGATTGTTGCAGAGAGCAGAGTTTGGAGACTGGGGTGCATGACTGGTGAGAAAGCAGAGGTTGGAGACTGGGGTGCCGAAGAACCGTTACAGAGAGCTGAGATTGGAGACTGGGGTGCAAAAAGACTTTTAAAAAGAGCAGAGATTGGAGACTGGGGAGCGGAAGAACTGTTACTGAGAGTAGAGTTTGGACACTGGGGTAAAGAAGCATATTACAGCAAGCATAGGTTGGAGAGTGGGGTGAAGAAGGACCTTTGCAGAGAGTAGAATTTGGAGACTGGGGTGCAGAAGGATTGTTACAGAGAACAGAGTTTGGATATTGAGGTGCAGAAGGACTGTTACAGAGAGCAGAGGATTGAGACAGGGGTGCAGAAGGAATGATACCGAAAGCAGAGTTTGGAGACTGGGGTACAGGAGGACCCTTACAGAGAGAAGAGGTTGGAGTCTGCAGTACAGAAGGACTGTTACAGAGAGCAGAGGTTGGAGACTGGGGTGCAGAAGGACTGTTGCAGAGATTAGAAGATGAAGACTGGGGTTGAGTATGACTGTAGCAGAGAGCAGACGTTGGAGACTGTGGTGCAGAAGGACTGATACAGAAAGCAGTGTTTGGAGACTGGGGTGCAGAAGGACCGTTACAGGGAGCAGAGTTTTGAGACTGCGGTACAGAAGGACTGTTACAGAGAGCAGAGTTCGGAGACGGGGTTGCATAAGGATCTTACAAAGAGCAGAGGTTGGTAACTGAGGTGTAGAAGGACTGTTGCAGAGAGCAGAGGTTGGAGACTGAGGTGCAGAAGGGCTGCTACAGGGAGCAGAGTTTGGAGACTGGGATGCAGAAAGACTGTTGCAGTGAGCAGAGGTTGGAGACTGGGTTGGAAAAGGAATGTTACAGAGAGCAGAGTTTGTAAACTGGGGTGCGGAAAGACCGTTACAGAGAGCAGAGTTTGGAGACTGCAGTACAGAAGGACTGTTACACAGAGCAGGTTTTGGAGACTGTGGTGCAGAAGGACTGTTGCAGAGCAGATGTTGGATACTGGGGTGCAGAAGGACTGTTGCAGAGAGCAGAGGTTGGAGACTGTGGTGCAGAAGAACTGATCCAGAAAGCAGATTTTTGAGACTGGGGTGCAGAAGGACCATTACAGAGAGCAGAGGTTAGAGACTGCGGTACAGAAGAACTGTTGTAGAGAACAAGGTTGGAGACTGGGGTGCATAGAGACCATTGCAGAGGGCAGACGTTGGAGACTGCGGTGCAAAAAGAATGTTACAGAGAGCAGCGTGTGGAAACTGGGGTGCAGAAGAATCTTAAAGAGAGGAATGTTTTGAGACTTGGGTGCAGAACGATTGTTGCAGAGAGCAGACGTTGGAGACTGGGGTGTAGAAGGATCGTTGCAGAGTAGATTATGAAGACTGAGGTGCAGAAAAACTGTTACAGAGAGCAGTGTTTGGAGACTGGGGTGCAGAAGGACTAATACTGAGAGCTGAGTTTGGTGACTGGAGACCAGTACGATCTTACAGAGAGGAAATTTTTGAGACTGGGGTGCAGAAGGATTGTTGCAGAGAGCAGACTTTGGAGACTGAAATGCAGAAGGATCGTTGCAGAGAGTAGATTATGGAGACTGGTGTATAGAAGTACTGTTCTAGAGAGCAGAGTTTGGAGACTGGGGTGAAGAAGGACTGTTGCAGAGAGCAGTTGTTGAAGACTGAGTTGTAGAAAAACTGTTACAGAGATCAGTGTTTAGAGACTAAGGTGCAGAAGGACTGTTGCAGAGAGGAAAGTTTTGAGACTGGGTGCAGAAGGACTGTGCAGATTGCAGTGTTTGGAGACTGGGGTGCAGAAACACTGTTACAGAGAATAGAGTTTAGAGACTTCTGTACAGAAGAACTGTTAAAGAGAGCAGAGTTTTGAGACAGGTGTGCAGAAGGATCTTACAGAGAGCAGACGTTGGAGACTAGGGTGCAATTGGACTGATGCAGAGAGCAGAGTTTGGAGAATGGGGTTCAGAAGGATTGTTGCAGAGAGAAGAGGTTGTATACTGAGGTGCAGAAGCCCAGTTACAAAGAGCAGATGTTGGAGACTGGGGAGCAGATGACATGTAACACACAGCAGAGTTTGGAGACTGAGTGGCATAAGGATCTTACGGAGAGCAGAGGTTGGTGACTGATGTGCCGAAGGACTGTCAGAGAGAGCAGAGGTTGGAAACTGGGTTCCAGAAGGATCCTTTCAGAAAGCAGAGTTTTCAAAATGAGGTTTAGAAAAACTGTTGCAGAAAGCAGATGTAGGCGACTGGGGTGCAGAAGAACAGTTGCAGAGAGCAGAGCTTGGAGACTTGGGTGTAGAAGGATCGTTGCAGATAACATAGGGTGCAGGATGGGGTGCCAAAGGGGTTTTACAGACTGCAGAATTTTGAGACTGGGGTGCAGAACGACTGTTATAGAAAGCAGAGTTTGGAGACTGGTTTTTAGAAGGATCTTACAGAGAGCAGACGTTGGCGAATGAGGAGCAGAAGGACTGTTACAGAGAGTAGATGTTGAAGACTGAGGTGCAGAAATACCTTTGCAAAGAGAAGAGGTTGGAGACTGAGGTGCAGAAGGACTGTTGCAGAGTGCAGAGGTTGAAGACTTGGGTGTAGGACTGTTGCAGAGAGCAGAGGTTGAAGTTTGGGGTTTCTAAAGCCTGTTGCAGCTAGCAGACGTTAGAGACTGAAATGCAGAAGGACAGTTACAGAGCACAGGTTGGAGATTGAGTGCAGAATGACTGATAGAGAAAGGAGAGGTTGGAGAGTGGGGTGCAGAAGGACCGTTACAGAGAGAAGAGTTTGGAAACTGCAGTACAAAAGTACTGTTACAGAGAGCATAGGTTCGAGACTGGGGTGGAGAAGGACTGTTGTAGAGAGAAGATGTTGGAGACTGGGGTGCAGAAGGACTGTTGCAGAGAGCAGAGGTTGGAGACTGGGTGTAGAAGGACAATTTCAGAGTGCAGAGGTTGCAGAATGTGGTGGAGAAGGAGTGTTACAGAGCAGAGTTTGGAGACTGTGGTTCAGAAGGCCTGTTACAGACAGCAGAGTTTGGAGCCTGGGGTGCAAAAGAAGTGTTGTAGAGAACAGAGGTTGAAGACTGGGGTGGAGAAGGATTGTTGCAGAGAGCAGAGGTTGGAGACTGGGGTGCAGAAGGCCTGTTACAGACAGCAGAGTTTAGGGACTGGGGTGCAGAAAGATTGGTAAAGAGAGCAGGGTTTGAATACTGGGTTGCAGAAAGATATTAAGGAGAGCAAAAGTTGGAGACTGAGGTGCAGAAGCACTGTTACAGAGAGAAGAAGTTGGAGACTGAGGTGCAGAAGGACCGTTGCAGAGAGCAGTCATTGGAGACCGAGGTTCAGAAGGATTGTTACGGAGAGCAGAGGTTGGAGACTGGGGTGCAGAAGGACCATTACAGAGAGAAAAAGTTGCAGACTGTAGTACAGAAGGACTGTAACATAGAGCAGAGTTTGGAGACTGGGGTGCCGAAGGACTGTTGCAGAGAGTAGACGTTGGAGACTGAGGTGCAGAAGGACTATTACAGAGAGCAGAGGTTAGAGACCTGAGTGCAGAATGACTGATAGAGAAAGTAGAGATTGGAGAGTGGGGTGCAGAAGAACCGTAACAGAGAGAAGGGTTTGGAAACTGCAGTACAGAAGGACTGTTACAGAGAGCAGATGATAGAGACTGGGGTGGAGAAGGACTGTTGCAGAGAGCAGATGTTGGAGACTAGGGTTCAGAAGGAGTGTTGCAAAGAGCAGAGGTTTAAGACAGGTGTGCAGAAGGACTGTTGCAGAGAGCAGAGGTTGAAAATAGAGGTGCAGAAGGACTGATACAGAAAGCAGAGGTTAAAGACTGGGGTGCAGAGGACCCTTACAGAGAACAGAGGTTGAAGACTGTGGCACAGAAGAACTGTTGTAGAGAAAAAGTTTGGAGACTGTGGTGCAGAGGGACCATTGCAGAGGGTAGACGTTGCAGAATGGGGTGCAGAATGAATGTTACAGAGAGCAGAGTTTGGTAATTGGGGTGTAGATAAATCTTAAAGTGAGAAAAGTTTGGAGACTGGGGTGCAGAAGGATTGTTGCAGAGAGCAGACCTTTGAGACTGGGGTGGAGAAGGACTGTGGCAAAGAGCAGACGTTGGAGACTGGGGTCCAGAAGGACCGTTGCAGAGAGCAGAGTTTGGAGACTGGGGTGAAGAAGTACTGTTGCAGAGAGTAGATATTGGAGACTGGGGTTAAGAAGGACTGTTATAGAGAGCAGAGTTTGATGACTGGGGTGAAGAAGAACATTTACAGAGAGCAGAGGTTGGAGCCTGGGGTGCAAAGGACT
>NW_027521341.1:0-49593 GCF_052094955.1 Ictidomys tridecemlineatus
AAACCAATTGGCTCACCAACTTTCGTTCTTCTAGGTTAAACCGTTCATTTGCAGTAACCGGTTTCATTTTTAGGTTTCACTCTGTTTTATCCTATAGGGATACATGTATTTGGAACTCTAAATCCAACACGGTTTGTGCTAGCTCTTTGAAACTTGACACAATAAAGCAGTTTCAAGTTCTATGTCTATGGTTTGTTTGCTGTTGATGTAGCCCTAAGCAGAGACTGGCGAAAATCACTTTCATGAAAAGGGGTTGCCAAGCTTCCAAAAAAGTACGAGTAGCCTGAAATCTCAGAAAACATTTTTTCACCCAATCTTGATGATTCTTTCAGGTAATGATCAGTACACCAAAACCACTTGCCTCACCAAGTTTCGTTCTTCTAGGTTAAACCGTTCGTTTGCAGTAACCGTTTTCATTTTTAGGTTTCACTCTGTTTTCTCCTATAGGGATACAGGTATTTGAAATCTAAATCAAACACGGTTTGTGCTAGCTCTTTGAAACTTGACACAATAAAGCTGTTTCAAGTTCTATCTCTATGGTTTGTTTGCTGTTGATGTAGCCCTAAGCAGAGACTGGCGAAAATCACTTTCATGGAACGGTGTTGCCAAGCTTCCAAAAAACTAGGAGTTGCCTGAAATCTCAGCAAACATTTTTTCACCCAATCTTGATGATTCTTTCAGGTAATGATCAGTACACCAAAACCACTTGGCTCACCAAATTTTGTTCTTCTAGGTTAAACCGTTCGTTTGCAGTAACCGTTTTCATTTTTAGTTTTGACTCTGTTTTCTCCTATAGGGATACATGTATTTGGAACTCTAAATCAAACACGGTTTTTGCTAGCTCTTTGAAACTTGACACAATAAAGCAGTTTCAAGGTCTATTTCTATGGTTTGTTTGCTGTTTATGTAGCCCTAAGCAGAGACTGGCGAAAATCACTTTCATGAAAAGGTGTTGCTAAGCTTCCAAAAAACTACGAGTTGCCTGAAATCTCAGCAAACATTTTTTCACCCAATCTTGATGATTCTTTCAGGTAATGATCAGTACACCAAAACCACTTGGCTCACCAAATTTCGTTCTTCTAGGTTAAACCGTTCGTTTGCAGTAACCGGTTTCATTTTTAGGTTTCACCCTGTTTTCTCCTATAGAGATACATGTATTTGGAACTCTAAATCAAACACGGTTTGTGCTAGCTCTTTGAAACTGGACACAATAAAGCAGTTTCAAGTTCTATCTGTATGGTTTGTTTGCTGTTGATGTAGCCCTAAGCAGAGACTGGCGAAAATCACTTTCATGGAAAGGGGTTGCCAAGCTTCCAAAAAACTACGAGTTGCGTGAAATCTCAGCAAACATTTTTTTACCCAATCTTGATGATTCTTTCAGGTAATGATCAGTACACCAAAACCACTTGGCTCACCAAATTTCGTTCTTCTAGGTTAAACCGTTCGTTTACAGTAACCGTTTTCATTTTTAGGTTTCACTCTGTTTTCTCCTATAGGGATACATGTATTTGGAACTCTAAATCAAACACGGTTTGTGCTAGCTCTTTGAAACTTGACACAATAAAGCAGTTTCAAGTTCTATCTCTATGGTTTGTTTGCTGTTGATTTAGCCCTAAGCAGAGACTGGCGAACATGTCTTTCATGAAAAGGGGTTGCCAAGCTTTTAAAAAACTACGAGTTGCCTGAAATCTCAGCAAACATTCTTTCACCCAATCTTCATGATTCTTTCAGGTAATGATCAGTACACCAAAACCACTTGGCTCACCAAATTTCGTTCTTCTAGGTTAAACCGTTCGTTTGCAGTAACCGTTTTCATTTTTAGGTTTCACTCTGTTTTCTCCTATAGGGATACATGTATTTGGAACTCTAAATCAAACACGGTTTGTGCTAGCTGTTTGAAACGTGACACAATAAAGCAGTTTCAAGTTCTATCTCTATTGTTTGTTTGCTGTTGATGTAGCCCTAAGCAGAGATTGGCGAAAATCACTTTGATGGAAAGGGTTTGCGAAGCCCAAAAAACTACGAGTTGCCTGAAATCTCAGCAAACATTTTTTCACCCAATCTTCATGATTCTTTCAGGTAATGATCAGTACACCAAAACCACTTGGCTCACCAAATTTCGTTCTTCTAGGTTAAACCGTTCGTTTGCAGTAACCGTTTTCATTTTTAGGTTTCACTCTGTTTTCACCTATAGGGATACATGTATTTGGAACTCTAAATCAAACAAGGTTTTGCTACCTCTTTGAAACTTGACACAATAAAGCAGTTTCAAGTTGTATCTCTATGATTTGTTTGCTGTTGATGTATCCCTAAGCAGAGACTGGCGAAAATCACTTTCATGAAAAGGGGTTGCTAAGCTTCAAAAAAACTACGAGTTCCCTGAAATCTAAGCAAATATTTTTTCACCCACTCTTGATGATTCTTTCAGGTAATGATCAGTACACCAAAACCACTTGGCTCACCAAATTTCGTTCTTCTAGGTTAAACCGTTCGTTTCCAGTAACCGGTTTCATTTTTAGGTTTCACTCTGTTTTATCCTATAGGGATACATGTATTTGGAACTCTAAATCCAACACGGTTTGTGCTAGCTCTTTGAAACTTGACACAATAAAGCAGTTTCAAGTTCTATGTCTATGGTTTGTTTGCTGTTGATGTAGCCCTAAGCAGAGACTGGCGAAAATCACTTTCATGGAAAGGGGTTGCCAAGCTTCCAAAAAACTACGAGTTGCCTGAAATCTCAGCAAACATTTTTTCACCCAATCTTGATGATTCTTTCAGGTAATGATGAGTACACCAAAACCACTTGCCTCACCAAATTTCGTTCTTCTAGGTAAAACCGTTCGTTTGCAGTAACCGGTAACATTTTTAGGTTTCACTCTGTTTTCTCCTATAGGAATACATGTATTTCGAACTCTAAATCAAACACGGTTTGTGCTAGCTCTTTGAAAAATGACACAATAAAGCAGTTTCAAGTTCTATCTCTATGGTTTGTTTGCTGTTGATGTAGCCCTAAGCAGAGACTGGCGAAAATCACTTTCATTTAAAGGGGTTATCAAGCTTCCAAAAAACTACGAGTTTCCTGAAATCTCACCACAATTTTTTAACCCAATCTTGATAATTCTTTCAGGTAATGATGAGTACACCAAAATCACTTGCCTCACCAAATTTCGTTCTTCTAGGTTAAACCGTTCGTTTGCAGTAACCGGTTTCATTTTTAGGTTTCACTCTGTATTCTCCTATAGGGTTACATGTATTTGGAACTCTAAATCAAACACGGTTTGTGCTAGCTCTTTGAAACTTGACACAATAAAGCAGTTTCGAGTTCTATCTCTATGGTTTGTTTGCTGTAGATGTAGCCCTAAGCAGAGACTGGCGAACATGACTTTCATGGAAATGGGTTTTCGCGAAGCTTCCAAAAAACTACGAGTTCCCTGAAATGTCAGCAAACATATTTTCACCCAATCTTGATGATTCTTTCAGGTAATGATCAGTACACCAAAACCACTTGGCTCACCCAATTTCGTTCTTCTAGGTTAAACCATTCGTTTGCAGTAACCGTTTTCATTTTCAGGTTTCACTCTGGTTTCTCCTATAGGGATACATGTATTTGGAACCCTAAATCAAACACGGTTTGTGCTAGCTCTTTGAAATTTGACACAATAAAGCAGTTTCCAGTTCTATCTCTATGGTTTGTTTGCTGTTGATGTAGCCCTAAGCAGAGACTGGCGAACATGACTTTCATTGAAAGGGGTTGCCAAGCTTCCAAAAAACTACGAGTTGCCTGAAATCTCAGCAAACATTTTTTCACCCAATCTTGATGATTCTTTCAGGTAATGATCAGTATATGAAAACCACTTGGCTCACCAAATTTCATTCTTCTAGGTTAAACCGTTTGTTTGCAGTAACCGGTCTCATTTTTAGGTTTCACTCTGTTTTCTCCTATAGGGATACATGTATTTGGAACTCTAAATCAAACACGGTTTGTGCTAGCTCTTTGAATCTTGACAAAATAAAGCAGTTTCAAGTTCTATCTCTATGGTTTGTTTTCTGTTGATGTAGCCCTAAGCAGAGAGTGGCGAGAATCACTTTCATGGAAAGGGGTTGCCAAGCTTCCAAAAAACTACGTGTTGCCTGAAATCTCAGCAAACATTTTTTCACCCAATCTTGATGATTCTTTAAGGTAGTGATCAGTATACCAAAACCACTTGGCTCACCAAATTTCGTTCTTCTTGGTTAAACCGTTCGTTTGCAGTAACCGTTTTCATTTTTAGGTTTCACTCTGTTTTCTCCTATAGGGATACATGTATTTGGAACTCTAAATCAAACACGGTTTGTGCTAGCTCTTTGAATCTTGACAAAATAAAGCAGTTTCAAGTTCTAACTCTATGGTTTGTTTGCTGTTGATGTAGCCCTAAGCAGAGACTGGCGAAAATCACTTTCATGGAAAGGGGTTGCCAAGCTTCCAAAAAACTACGAGTTGCCTGAAATCTCAGCAAACATTTTTTCACCCAATGTTGATGATTCTTTCAGGTAATGATCAGTACACCAAAAACACTTGGCTCACCAAATTTCGTTCTTCTAGGTTAAACCTTTCGTTTGCAGTAACCGGTTTCATTTTTAGGTTTCACTCTGTATTCTCCTATAGGGTTACATGTATTTGGAACTCTAAATCAAACACGGTTTGTGCTAGCTCTTTGAAACTTGACACAATAAAGCAGTTTCGAGTTCTATCTCTATGGTTTGTTTGCTGTTGATGTAGCCCTAAGCAGAGACTGGCGAACATGACTTTCATGGAAAGGGGTTTTCGCGAAGCTTCCAAAAAACTACGAGTTCCCTGAAATGTCAGCAAACATATTTTCACCCAATCTTGATGATTCTTTCAGGTAATGATCAGTACACCAAAACCACTTGGCTCACCCAATTTCGTTCTTCTAGGTTAAACCATTCGTTTGCAGTAACCGTTTTCATTTTCAGGTTTCACTCTGGTTTCTCCTATAGGGATACATGTATTTGGAACCCTAAATCAAACACGGTTTGTGCTAGCTCTTTGAAATTTGACACAATAAAGCAGTTTCAAGTTCTATATCTATGGTTTGTTTGCTGTTGATGTAGCCCTAAGCAGAGACTGGCGAACATGACTTTCATGGAAAGGGGTTGCCAAGCTTCCAAAAAACTACGAGTTGCCTGAAATCTCAGCAAACATTTTTTCACCCAATCTTGATGATTCTTTCAGGTAATGATCAGTATATGAAAACCACTTGGCTCACCAAATTTCATTCTTCTAGGTTAAACCGTTTGTTTGCAGTAACCGGTTACATTTTTAGGTTTCACTCTGTTTTCTCCTATAGGGATACATGTATTTGGAACTCTAAATCAAACACGGTTTGTGCTAGCTCTTTGAAACTTGACACAATAAAGCAGTTTCAAGTTCTATCTCTATGGTTTGTTTGCTGTTGATGTAGCCCTAAGCAGAGACTCGTGAAAATCACTTTCATTGAAAGGGGTTGCCAAGCTTCCAAAAAACTAAGAGTTGTCTGAAATCTCAGCCAACATTTTTTCACCCAATCTTGATGACTCTTTCAGGTAATGATGAGTACACCAAAACAGCTTGGCTCACCAAATTTCATTCTTCTAGGTTAAACCGTTCGTTTGTAGTAACCATTTTCATTTTTAGGTTTCACTCTGTTTTCTCCTATAGGGATACATGTAATTGGAACTCTAAATCAAACACGGTTTTTGCTAGCTCTTTGGAACTTGACAGAATAAAGCAGATTCAAGTTCTATCTGTATGGTTTGTTTGCTGTTGATGTAGCTCTAAGCAGAGACTGGCGAAAATGACTTTCATTTAAAGGGGTTGCCAAGCTTCCAAAAAACGTCGTGTTGCCTGAAATCTCAGCAAACATTTTTTCACCCAATCTTGATGATTGTTTAAGGTAGTGATCAGTATACCAAAACCACTTGGCTCACTAAATTTCGTTCTTCTTGGTTAAACCGTTCGTTTGCAGTAACCGTTTTCATTTTTAGGTTTCACTTTGTTTTCTCCGATAGGGATACATGTATTTGGAACTCTAAATCAAACAGGGTTTGTGCTAGCTCTTTGAAACTTGACAGAATAAAGCAGTTTCAAGTTCTATCTCTCTGGTTTGTTTGCTGTTGATGTAGCCCTAAGCAGAGATTTGCGAAAATCACTTTCATGGAAAGGGGTTGCCAAGCTTCCAAAAAACTAGGTGTTGCCTGAAATCTCAGAAAACATTTTTTCACCCAATCTTGATGATAGTTTCAGGTAATGATGAGTACACCAAAACGACTTGGCTCACCAAATTTTGTTCTTCTAGGTTAAACCATTCGTTTGCAGTAACCGTTTTTATTTTTAGGTTTCACTCTTTTCTCCTATAGGGATACATGTATTTCGAACTCTAAATCAAACACGGTTTTTGCTAGCTCTTTGAAACTTGACACAATAAAGCAGTTTCAAGTTCTATCTCTATGGTTTGTTTGCTGTTGATGTAGCCCTAAGCAGAGACTGGCGAAAATCACTTTCATGGATAGAGGTTGCCAAGCTTCCAAAAAAACTACGAGTTTCCTGAAATCTCAGCAAACATTTTTTCACCCAATTTTGATGATTCTTTCAGGTAATGATCAGTACACCAAATCCACTTGGCTCACAAAATTTCGTTCTTCTAGGTTAAACCGTTCGTTTGCAGTAACTGTTTTCACTTTTAGGTTTCACTCTGTTTTCTCCTATAGGGATACATGTATTTGGAACTCTAAATCAAACACGGTTTGTGCTAGCTCTTTGAAACTTGACACAATAAAGCAGTTTCAAGTTCTAACTCTATGCTTTGTTTGCTGTTGATGTAGCCCTAACCAAGGACTGGCGAACATCACTTAAATGTGTAGACGTTGCCAAGCGTCCAAAAAACTACGAGTTGCCTGAAATCTCAGCAAATATTTTTCACCCAATCTTGATGATTCTTTCAGGTAATGATCAGTACACCAAAACCACTTGGCTCACCCAATTTCGTTCTTCTAGGTTAAACCGTTCGTTTGCAGTAACCGTTTTCATTTTTAGGTTTCACTCTGTTTTCTCCTATAGGGATACATGTATTTGGAACTCTAAATCAAACACGGTTTGTGCTAGCTCTTTGAAACTTGACACAATAAAGCAGTTTCAAGATCTATCTCTATGGTTTGTTTGCTGTTGATGTAGCCCTAAGCAGAGACTGGCGAAAATGACTTTCATGGAAAGGGGTTGCCAAGCTTCCAAAAAACAACGAGTTTCCTGAAATCTCATCAAACATTTTTTCACCCAATCTTGATAATTCTTTCAGGTAATGATCAGTACACCAAAACCACTAGGCTCACCAAGTTTCGTTCTTCTTGGTTAAACCGTTCGTTTGCAGTAACCGTTTTCATTTTTAGGTTTCACTTTGTTTTCTCCGATAGGGATACATGTATTTGGAACTCTAAATCAAACAGGGTTTGTGCTAGCTCTTTGAAACTTGACAGAATAAAGCAGTTTCAAGTTCTATCTCTCTGGTTTGTTTGCTGTTGATTTAGCCCTAAGCAGAGACTGGCGAAAATCACTTTCATAGAAAGGGGTTGCCAAGCTTCCAAAAAACTAGGTGTTGCCTGAAATCTCAGAAAACATTTTTTCACCCAATCTTGATGATACTTTCAGGTAATGATGAGTACACCAAAACGACTTGGCTCACCAAATTTTGTTCTTCTAGGTTAAACCATTCGTTTGCAGTAACCGTTTTTATTTTTAGGTTTCACTCTTTTCTCCTATAGGGATACATGTATTTCGAACTCTAAATCAAACACGGTTTTTGTAAGCTCTTTGAAACTTGACACAATAAAGCAGTTTCAAGTTCTATCTCTATGGTTTGTTTGCTGTTGATGTAGCCCTAAGCAGAGACTGGCGAAAATGACTTTCATGGCAAGGGGTTGCCAAGCTTCCAAATAACTACGAGTTGCCTGAAATCTCAGCCAACATTTTTTCACCCAATCTTGATGATTCTTTCAGGTAATGATCAGTACACCAAAACCACTTGGCTCACCCAATTTCGTTCTTCTAGGTTAAACCGTTCGTTTGCAGTAACCGTTTTCATTTTTAGGTTTCACTCTGTTTTCTCCTATAGGGATACATATATTTGAAACTCTAAATCAAACACGGTTTGTGCTAGCTCTTTGAAACTTGACACAATAAAGCAGTTTCAAGTTCTATCTCTCTGGTTTGTTTGCTGTTGATGTAGCCCAAAGCAGAGACTGGCGAAAATGACTTTCATGGAAAGGGGTTGCCAAGCTTCAAAAAAACTACGAGTTCCCTGAAATCTCAGCAAACATTTTTTCACCCAATCTTGATGATTCTTTCAGGTAATGATCAGTACACCAAAACCACTTGGCTCACCCAATTTCGTTATTCTAGATTAAACCGTTCGTTTGCAGTAACCGTTTTCATTTTTAGGTTTCACTCTGTTTTCTCCTATAGGGATACATGTATTTGGAACTCTAAACCAAACACGGTTTTTGCTAGCTCTTTGGAACCTGACACAATAAAGCAGTTTCAAGTTCTATCTCTATGGTTTGTTTGCTGTTGATGTAGCCATAAGCAGAGACTGGCGAAAGTCACTTTCATGGAAAGGGGTTGCCAAGCATCCAAAAAACTACAAGTTGCCTGAAATCACAGCAAACATTTTTTCACCCAATCTTGATGATTCTTTCAGGTAATGATGAGTACACCAAAACCACTTGGCTCACCAAATTTCGTTCTTCGAGGTTAAACCGTTCATTTGTAGTAACCGTTTTCATTTTTAGGTTTCACTCTGTTTTCTCCTATAGGGATACATGTATTTGGAACTCTAAATCAAACATGGTTTGAGCTAGCTCTTTTAAACTTGACACAATAAAGCAGTTTCAAGTTCTATCTCTATGGTGTGTTTGCTGTTGATGTAGCCCTAAGCACAGAGTGGCGAAAATCACTTTTATTTAAAGTGGTTGCCAAGCTTCCCAAAAACTAAGAGTTGCCTGAAATCTCAGCACACATTTTTTTACCCAATCTTGATGATTCTTCAGGTAATGATCAGTACACCAAAACCAATAGGCTCACCAAGTTTCGTTCTTCTAGGTTAAACCGTTCGTTTGCAGTAACCGTTTTCATTTTTAGGTTTCACTTTGTTTTCTCCGATAGGGATACATGTATTTGGAACTCTAAATCAAACAGGGTTTGTGCTAGCTCTTTGAAACTTGACAGAATAAAGCAGTTTCAAGTTCTATCTCTCTGGTTTGTTTGCTGTTGATGTAGCCCTAAGCAGAGACTTGCGAAAATCACTTTCATGGAAAGGGCCTGCCAAGCTTCCAAAAAACTACGAGTTGCCTGAAATCTCAGCACACACTTTTTCACCCAATCTTGATGAAACTTTCAGGTAATGATCAGTACACCAATCCCACTTGGCTCGCCAAATTTCTTTCTTCTAGGTTAAACCGTTCGTTGGCAGTAACCGGTTTCATTTTGAGGTTTCACTCTGTTTTCTCCTATAGGGATACATGTATTTGGAACTCTAAATCAAACACGGTTTGTGCTAGCTCTTTGAAACTTGACACAATAAAGCAGTTTCAAGTTCTAACTCTATGCTTTGTTTGCTGTTGATGTAGCCCTAACCAAGGACTGGCGAAAATCACTTTAATGTGTAGACGTTGCCAAGCTTCCAAAAAACTACGAGTTGCCTGAAATCTCTGCAAATATTTTTCACCCAATCTTGATGATTCCTTCAGGTAATGATCAGTACACCAAAACCACTTGGCTCACCCAATTTCGTTCTTCTAGGTTAAACCGTTCGTTTGCAGTAACCGTTTTCATTTTTAGGTTTCACTCTGTTTTCTCCTATAGGGATACATGTATTTGGAACTCTAAATCAAACACGGTTTGTGCTAGCTCTTTGAAACTTGACACAATAAAGCAGTTTGAAGTTCTATCTCTATGGTTTGTTTGCTGTTGATGTAGCCCTAAGCAGAGACTGGCGAAAATCACTTTCATTTAAAGGGGTTGCCAAGCTTCCAAAAATCTACGAGTTGCCTGAAATCTCAGCACACATTTTTTCACCCAATCTTGATGATTCTTAAGGTAATGATCAGTACACCAAAACCACTTGGCTCACCAAATTTTGTTCTTCTAGGTTAAACCGTTCATTTGCAGTAACCGTTTTCATTTTTAGGTTTCACTCTGTTTTCTCCTATAGAAATACATATATTTGGAACTCTAAATCAAACACAGTTTGTGGTACCTCTTTGAAACTTGACACAATAAAGCAGTTTCTAGTTCTATCTCTATGGTTTGGTTGCTGTTGATGTAGCCCTAAGCAGAGAATGGTGAAAATCACTTTCATAGAAAGGGGTTGCCAAGCTTCCAAAAAACAACGAGTTTCTTGAAATCTCAGCAAACATTTTTTCACCCAATCTTGATAATTCTTTCAGGTAATGATCAGTACACCAAAACCACTAGGCTCACCAAGTTTCGTTCTTCTAGGTTAAACCGTTCGTTTGCAGTAACCGTTTTCATTTTTAGGTTTCACTTTGTTTTCTCCTATAGGGATACATGTATTTGGAACTCTAAATCAAACAGGGTTTGTGCTAGCTCTTTGAAACTTGACAGAATAAAGCAGTTTCAAGTTCTATCTCTCTGGTTTGTTTGCTGTTGATTTAGCCCTAAGCAGAGACTGGCGAAAATCACTTTTATGGAAAGGGGTTGCCAAGCTTCCAAAAAACTACGTGTTGCCTGAAATCTCAGAAAACATTTTTTCACCCAATCTTGATGATACTTTCAGGTAATGATGAGTACACCAAAACCACTTGGCTCACCAAATTTCGTTCTTCTAGGTTAAACCGTTCGTTTGCAGTAACCGTTTTCATTTTTATGTTTCACTCTGTTTTCTCCTATAGGGATACATGTATTTGGAACTCTAAATCAAACACGGTTTGTGCTAGCTCTTTGAAACTTGACACAATAAAGTAGTTTCAAGTTCTATCTCAATGGTTTGTTTGCTGTTGATTTAGCCCTAAGCAAAGATGGGCGAAAATGACTTTCATTTAAAGGGGTTGCCAAGCTTCCAAAAAACTACGAGTTTCCTGAAAGCTTAGAAACATTTTTTCAACCAATCTTGATGATTCTTTCAGGTAATGATCAGTACACCAAAACCACTTCACTCACCCAATTTCGTTCTTCTAGGTTGAACCGTTCGTTTGCAGTAAACGTTTTCATTTTTAGGTTTCACTCTGTTTTCTCCTATAGGGATACATGTATTTGGAACTCTAAATCAAACACGGTTTGTGCTAGCTCTTTGGAACTTGACACAATAAAGCAGATTCAAGTTCTATCTCTATGGTTTGTTTGCTGTTGATGTAGCCCTAAGCAGAGATTGGCGAAAATCACTTTCATGGAAAGGGGTTGCGAAGCTTCCAAAAATCTACGAGTTGCCTGAAATCTCAGCAAACAGTTTTTCACTCAATCTTTATGATTCTTTCAGGTAATGATCAGTACACCAAAACCACTTGGCTCAACAAATTTCATTCCTCTAGGTTAAACCGTTCGTTTGCAGTAACCTTTTTCATTTTTAGGTTTCACTCTGTTTTCTCCTATAGGGATACATGTATTTGGAACTCTAAATCAAACACGGTTTGTGCTAGCTCTTTGAAACTTGACACAATAAAGCAGTTTCAAGTTCTATCTCTATGGTTTGTTTGCTGTTGATGGTAGCCCTAAGCAGAGACTGGCGAAAATCACTTTCATGGATAGAGGTTGCCAAGCTTCCAAAAAAACTACGAGTTTCCTGAAAACTCAGCAAACATTTTTTTCACCCAATCTTGATGATTCTTTCAGGTAATGATCAGTACACCAAAACCACTTGGCTCACCAAATTTCGTTTCTTCTAGGTTAAACCGTTCGTTTGCAGTAACCGTTTTCATTTTTAGGTTTCACTCTGTTTTCTCCTATAGGGACACATGTATTTGGAACTCTAAATCAAACACGGTTTGTGGTTGCTCTTTGAAACTTGACACAATAAAGCAGTTTGAAGTTGTATCTCTATGGTTTGTTTGCTGTTGATGTAGCCCTAAGCAGAGATTGGCGAAAATCACTTTCATGGAAAGGGGTTGCCAAGCTTCCAAAAAACTACGAGTTGCCTGAAATCTCAGCCAACATTTTTTCACCCAATCTTGATGATTCTTTCAGGTAATGATCAGTACACCAAAACCACTTGGGTCACCAAATTTCGTTCTTCTAGGTTTAACCGTTCGTTTGCAGTAACCGTTTTCATTTTTAGGTTTCACTCTGTTTCTCCTATAGAAATACATATATTTGGAACTCTAAATCAAACACAGTTTGTGGTACCTCTTTGAAACTTGACACAATAAAGCAGTTTCTAGTTCTATCTCTATGGTTTCGTTGCTGTTGATGTAGCCCTAAGCAGAGAATGGTGAAAAATCACTTTCATAGAAAGGGGTTGCCAAGCTTCCAAAAAACAACGAGTTTCCTGAAATCTCAGCAAACATTTTTTCACCCAATCTTGATAATTCTTTCAGGTAATGATCAGTACACAAAAAACCACTAGGCTCACCAAGTTTCGTTCTTCTAGGTTAAACCGTTTGTTTGCAGTAACCGTTTTCATTTTTAGGTTTCACTTTGTTTCTTCCTATAGGGATACATGTATTTGGAACTCTAAATCAAACAGGGTTTGTGCTAGCTCTTTGAAACTTGACAGAATAAAGCAGTTTCAAGTTCTATCTCTCTGGTTTGTTTGCTGTTGATTTAGCCCTAAGCAGAGACTGGCGAAAATCACTTTCATGGAAAGGGGTTGCCAAGCTTCCAAAAATTTACGTGTTGCCTGAAATCTCAGAAAACATTTTTTCACCCAATCTAGATGATACTTTCAGTTAATGATGAGTACACCAAAACCACTTGGCTCACCAAATTTTGTTCTTCTAGGTTAAACCATTCGTTTGCAGTAACCGTTTTCATTTTTAGGTTTCACTGTTTTCTCCTATAGGGATACATGTATTTTCGAACTCTAAATCAAACACGGTTTTTGCTAGCTCTTTGAAAGTTGACACAATAAAGCAGTTTCAAGTTCTATCTCTATGGTTTGTTTGCTGTTGATGTAGCCCTAAGCAGAGACTGGCGAAAATCACTTTCATGGATAGAGGTTGCCAAGCTTCCAAAAAAACTACGAGTTTCCTGAAAACTCAGCAAACATTTTTTCACCCAATCTTTGATGATTCTTCAGGTAATGATCAGTACACCAAAACCACTTGGCTCACCAAATTTCGTTCTTCTAGGTTAAACCGTTCGTTTGCAGTAACCGTTTTCATTTTTAGGTTTCACTCTGTTTTCTCCTATAGGGACACATGTATTTGGAACTCTAAATCAAACCGGTTTGTGGTTGCTCTTTGAAACTTGACACAATAAAGCAGTTTGAAGTTGTATCTCTATGGTTTGTTTGCTGTTGATGTAGCCCTAAGCAGAGATTGGCGAAAATCACTTTCATGGAAAGGGGTTGCCAAGCTTCCAAAAAACTACGAGTTGCCTGAAATCTCAGCCAACATTTTTTCACCCAATCTTGATGATTTTTTCAGGTAATGATCAGTACACCAAAACCACTTGGGTCACCAAATTTCGTTCTTCTAGGTTAAACCGTTCGTTTGCAGTAACCGTTTTCATTTTTAGGTTTCACTCTGTTTTCTCCTATAGAAATACATATATTTGGAACTCTAAATCAAACACGGTTTTTGCTAGCTCTTTGAAACTTGACACAATAAAGCAGTTTCAAGTTCTATCTCTATGGTTTGTTTGCTGTTGATGTAGCCCTACGCAGAGAGTGGCGAAAATCACTTTCATGGAAAGGGGTTGCCTAGCTTCCAAAAAACTATGAGTTGCCTGAAATCTCAGCAAACATTTTTTCACCCAATCTTGATGATTCTTTCAGGTAATGATTAGTACACCAAAACCACTTGGCTCACCAAATTTCGTTCTTCTAGTTTAAATCGTTCGTGTGCAGTAACAGTTTTCATTTTTATGTTTCACTCTGTTTTCTTCTATAGAGATACATGTATTTGGAACTCTAAATGAAACACGGTATGTGCTAGCTCTTTGAAACTTGACACAATAAAGAAGTCTCAAGTTCTATCTCTATGGTTTGTTTGCTGTTGATGTAGCCCTAAGCAGAGACAGGAGAAAATCCCTTTCATGGAAAGGGGTTGCCAAGCTTCCAAAAAACTATGAGTTGCCTGAAATCTCAGCAAACATTTTTTAACCCAATCTTGATGATTCTTTCAGGTAATGATCAGTACACCAAAACACTTGGCTGACCAAATTTCGTTCTTCTAGGTTAAACCAATCGATTGCAGTAACCGTTTTCATTTTTAGGTTTCACTCTGTTTTCTCTTATAGGATACATGTATTTGGAACTCTAAATCAAACACGGTTTGTGCTAGCTCTTTGAAACTTGACACAATAAAGCAGTTTCAAGTTCTATCTCTATTTTTTGTTTGCTGTTGATGTAGCCCTAAGTAGAGACTGGCGAAAATCACTTTCATGGAAAGGGGTTGCCAAGCTTCTAAAAAACTACGAGTTGCCTGAAATCTCAGCCAACGTTTTTTCACACAATCTTGATGATTCTTTCAGGTAATGATCAGCACACCAAAAACACTTGGGTCACCAAATTTCGTTCTTCTAGGTTAAACCGTTCGTTTGCAGTAACCGTTTTCATTTTAGGTTTCACTCTGTTTTCTCCTATAGGGATACATGTATTTGGAACTCTAAATCAAACACGGTTTGTGCTAGCTCTTTGAAACTGGACACAATAAAGCAGTTTCAAGTTCTATCTCTATGGTTTGTTTGCTGTTGATGTAGCCCTAAGCAGAGACTGGCGAAAATCACTTTCATGGAAAGGGGTTGCCAAGCTTCCAAAAAACTACGAGTTGCCTGAAATCTCAGCCAACATTTTTTTTACCCAATCTTGATGATTCTTTCAGGTAATGCTCAGTACACCAAAACCACTAGGCTCACCAAATTTCGTTTTTCTATGTTAAACCATTCGTTTGCAGTAACCGTTTTCCTTTTTTACGTTTCACTCTGTTTTCTCCTATAGGGATACATGTTTTTGGAACTCTAAATCAAACAGGGTTTGTGCTAGCTCTTTGAAACTTGACACAATAAAGAAGTTTCAAGTTCTATCTCTATGGTTTATTTGCTGTTGATGTAGCCCTATGCAGAGACTGGCGAAAATCACTTTCATGGAAAGGGGTGGCCAAGCTTCCAAAAAACTACGAGTTGCCTGAAATCTCAGCCAAAATTTTTTCACCCAATCTTGATGATTCTTTCAGGTAATGATCTGTACACCAAATCAACTTGGCTCACCAAATTTCGTTCTTATAGGTTAAACCATTCGTTTGCAGTAACCGTTTTCATTTTTTAGGTTTCACTCTGTTTTCTCTATAGGGATACATGTATTTGGAACTCTAAATCAAACACGGTTTGTGCTAGCTCTTTGAAACTTGACACAATAAAGCAGTTTCAAGTTCTATCTCTATGGTTTGTTTGCTGTTGATGTAGCCCTAAGCAGAGACTGGCGAAAATCCCTTTCATGGAAAGGGGTTGCCAAGCTTCCAAAAAACTACGAGTTGCCTGAAATCTCAGCAAACATTTTTTCACCCAATCTTGATGATTTTTTCAGGTAATGATCAGTACACCAAAACCATTTGGCTCACCAAATTTCATACTTCTAGTTTAAACTGTTCGTTTGCAGTAACCGTTTTCATTTTTAGGTTTCACTCTGTTTTCTCCTATAGGGATACATGTATTTGGAACTCTAAATCAAACACGGTTTGTGCTAGCTCTTTGAAACTTGACAAAATAAAGCAGTTTCAAGTTCTTTCTCTATGGTTTGTTTGCTGTTGATGTAGCCCTAAGCAGAGACTGTCGGAAAATCACTTTAATAGAAAGGGGTTGCCAAGCTTCCAAAAACTACGAATGCCTGAAATCTCAGCCAACATTTTTTCACCCAATCTTGATGCTTCTTTCAGGTAATGATCAGTACACCAAAACCACTTGGCTCACCAAATTTCGTTCTTCTAGGTTAAACCGTTCGTTTGCAGTAACCGATTTCATTTTTAGGTTTCACTGTTTTCTCCTATAGGGATACATGTATTTGGAACCCTACATCAAACACGGTTTGTGGTAGCTCTTTGGAACTTGACACAATAAAGCAGTTTGAATTTCTATCTCTATGGTTTGTTTGCTGTTGATGTAGCCCTAAGCAGAGACTGGCTAAAATCACATTCATTGAAACAGGTTGCCAAGCTTCCAAAAAACTACGAGTTTCCTGAAATCTCAGCAAACATTTTTTGACCCAATCTTGATGATTCTTTCAGGTAATGATCAGTACACCAAAACCACTTGGCTCACCAAATTTCGTTCTTCTAGGTTAAACCGTTCGTTTGCAGTAACCGTTTTCCTTTTTAGGTTTCACTCTGTTTTCTCCTATAGGGATACATGTATTTGGAAGTCTAAGTCAAACACGGTTTGTGCTAGCTCTTTGAAACTTGACACAATAAAGCAGTTTCAAGTTCTATCTCTATGGTTTGTTTTCTGTTGATGTAGCCCTAAGCAGAGACTGGCGAGAATCACTTTCATGGAAAGGGGTTGCCAAGCTTCCAAAAAAACTACGAGTTTCCTGAAATCTCAGCCAACATTTTTTCACCCAATCTTGATGATACTTTCAAGTAATGATGAGTACACCAGAACCACTTGGCTCACCAAATTTCGTTCTACTAGGTTAAACCTTTCATTTGCAGTAACCGTTTTCATTTTTAGGTTTCACTCTGTTTGCTCCTATAAAGATACATGTATTTGGAACTCTAAATCAAACACGGTTTGTGCTAGCTCTTTGAAACTTGACACAATAAAGCAGTTTCAAGTTCTATTCTATGGTTTGTTTGCTGTTGATGTAGCCCTAAGCAGAGACTGGCGAAAATCACTTTCATGGAAAGGGGTTGCCAAGCTTCCAAAAAACTGCGAATTGCCTGAAATCTCAGCCAACATTTTTTCACCCAATCTTGATGATTCTTTCAGGTAATGATCAGTACACCAAAACCACTTGGCTCACCAAATTTCGTTCTTCTAGGTTAAACAGTTCGTTTACAGTAACCGTTTTCATTTTTAGGTTTCACTCTGTTTTCTCCTATTGGGATACATGTATTTAGAACTCTAAATGAAACACGGTTTGTGCTAGCTCTTTGAAACTTGACACAATAAAGCAGTTTCAAGTTCTATCTCTATGGTTTGTTTGCTTTTGATGTAGCCCTAAGTAGAGACTGACTAAAATCACATTCATGGAAACGGGTTGCCAAGCTTCCAAAACACTACGAGTTTCCTGAAATCTCAGCAAACATTTTTTTCACCCAATTTTTTTGATTCTTTCAGGTAATGATCAGTACACCAAAACCACTTGGCTGACCAAATTTCGTTCTTCTAGGTTAAACCGTTCGTTTGCAGTAACCGTTTTCATTTTTAGGTTTCACTCTGTTTTCTCCTATAGGGATACATGTATTTGGAACTCTAAATCAAACACGGTTTGTGCTAGCTCTTTGAAACTTGACACAATAAAGCAGTTTCAAGATCTATCTCTATGGTTTGTTTTCTGTTGATGTAGCCCTAAGCAGAGAGTGGCGAGAATCACTTTCATGGAAAGGGGTTGCCAAGCTTCCAAAAAAACTACGAGTTTCCTGAAATCTCAGCAAACATTTTTTCACCCAATTTTGATGAATCTTTCAGGTAATGATCAGTACACCAAAACCACTTGGGTCACCAAATTTCGTTCTTCTAGGTTAAACCGTTCGTTTGCAGTAACCGTTTTCATTTTTAGGTCTCCCTCTGTTTTCTCCTATAGGGATACATGTATTTGGAACTCTAAATCAAACACGGTTTGTGCTAGCTCTTTGAAACTTGACACAATAAAGCAGTTTCAAGTTCTATCTCTATGGTTAGTTTGCTGTTGATGTAGCCCTAAGCAGAGACTGGCGAAAATCACTTTCATGGAAAGGGGTTTCCAAGCTTCCAAAAAACTACGAGTTGCCTGAAATCTCAGCGAACATTTTTTCACCCACTCTTGATGATTCTTTCAGGTTATGCTCAGTACACCAAAACCACTTGGCTCACCAAATTTCGTTTTTCTATGTTAAACCGTTCGTTTGCAGTAACCGTTTTCCTTTTTAGGTTTCACTCTGTTTTCTCCTATAGGGATACATGTATTTGGAACTCTAAATCAAACAGGGTTTGTGCTAGCTCTTTGAAACTTGAAACAATAAAGAAGTTTCAAGTTCTATCTCTATGGTTTATTTGCTGTTGATGTAGCCCTAAGCAGAGACTGGCGAAAATCACTTTCATGGAAAGGGGTGGCTAAGCTTCCAAAAAACTACGAGTTGCCAGAAATCTCAGCCAACATTTTTTCCCCCAATCTTGATGATTCTTTCAGGTAATGATCTGTACACCAAATCAACTTGGCTCACCAAATTTCGTTCTTATAGGTTAAACCATTCGTTTACAGTAACCGTTTTCATTTTTAGGTTTCACTCTGTTTTCTCCTATAGGGATACATGTATTTGGAACTCTAAATCAAACACGGTTTGTGCTAGCTCTTTGAAACTTGACACAATAAAGCAGTTTCAAGTTCTATCTCTATGGTTTGTTTGCTGTTGATGTAGCCCTAAGCAGAGACTGGCGAAAATCCCTTTCATGGAAAGGGGTTGCCAAGCTTCCAAAAAACTACGAGTTGCCTGAAATCTCAGCAAACATTTTTTCACCCAATCTTGATGATTTTTTCAGGTAATGATCAGTACACCAAAACCATTTGGCTCACCAAATTTCATACTTCTAGTTTAAACTGTTCGTTTGCAGTAACCGTTTTCATTTTTAGGTTTCACTCTGTTTTCTCCTATAGGGATACATGTATTTGGAACTCTAAATCAAACACGGTTTGTGCTAGCTCTTTGAAACTTGACAAAATAAAGCAGTTTCAAGTTCTTTCTCTATGGTTTGTTTGCTGTTGATGTAGCCCTAAGCAGAGACTGTCGAAAATCACTTTAATAGAAAGGGGTTGCCAAGCTTCCAAAAAACTACGAGTTGCCTGAAATCTCAGCCAACATTTTTTCACCCAATCTTGATGCTTCTTTCAGGTAATGATCAGTACACCAAAACCACTTGGCTCACCAAATTTCGTTCTTCTAGGTTAAACCGTTCGTTTGCAGTAACCGATTTCATTTTTAGGTTTCACTGTTTTCTCCTATAGGGATACATGTATTTGGAACCCTACATCAAACACGGTTTGTGCTAGCTCTTTGGAACTTGACACAATAAAGCAGTTTGAATTTCTATCTCTATGGTTTGTTTGCTGTTGATGTAGCCCTAAGCAGAGACTGGCTAAAATCACATTCATTGAAACAGGTTGCCAAGCTTCCAAAAAACTACGAGTTTCCTGAAATCTCAGCAAACATTTTTTGACCCAATCTTGATGATTCTTTCAGGTAATGATCAGTACACCAAAACCACTTGGCTCACCAAATTTCGTTCTTCTAGGTTAAACCGTTCGTTTGCAGTAACCGTTTTCCTTTTTAGGTTTCACTCTGTTTTCTCCTATAGGGATACATGTATTTGGAACTCTAAATCAAACACGGTTTGTGCTAGCTCTTTGAAACTTGACACAATAAAGCAGTTTCAAGTTCTATCTCTATGGTTTGTTTGCTGTTGATGTAGCCCTAAGCAGAGACTGGCGAAAATCCCTTTCATGGAAAGGGGTTGCCAAGCTTCCAAAAAACTACGAGTTGCCTGAAATCTCAGCAAACATTTTTTCACCCAATCTTGATGATTTTTTCAGGTAATGATCAGTACACCAAAACCATTTGGCTCACCAAATTTCATACTTCTAGTTTAAACTGTTCGTTTGCAGTAACCGTTTTCATTTTTAGGTTTCACTCTGTTTTCTCCTATAGGGATACATGTATTTGGAACTCTAAATCAAACACGGTTTGTGCTAGCTCTTTGAAACTTGACAAAATAAAGCAGTTTAAAGTTCTTTGTCTATGGTTTGTTTGCTGTTGATGTAGCCCTAAGCAGAGACTGTCGAAAATCACTTTAATAGAAAGGGGTTGCCAAGCTTCCAAAAAACTACGAATTGCCTGAAATCTCAGCCAACATTTTTTCACCCAATCTTGATGCTTATTTCAGGTAATGATAAGTACACCAAAACCACTTGGCTCACCAAATTTCGTTCTTCTAGGTTAAACCGTTCGTTTGCAGTAACCGATTTCATTTTTAGGTTTCACTGTTTTCTCCTATAGGGATACATGTATTTGGAACCCTACATCAAACACGGTTTGTGGTAGCTCTTTGGAACTTGACACAATAAAGCAGTTTGAATTTCTATCTCTATGGTTTGTTTGCTGTTGATGTAGCCCTAAGCAGAGACTGGCTAAAATCACATTCATTGAAACAGGTTGCCAAGCTTCCAAAAAACTACGAGTTTCCTGAAATCTCAGCAAACATTTTTTGACCCAATCTTGATGATTCTTTCAGGTAATGATCAGTACACCAAAACCACTTGGCTCACCAAATTTCGTTCTTCTAGGTTAAACCGTTCGTTTGCAGTAACCGTTTTCCTTTTTAGGTTTCACTCTGTTTTCTCCTATAGGGATACATGTATTTGGAAGTCTAAGTCAAACACGGTTTGTGCTAGCTCTTTGAAACTTGACACAATAAAGCAGTTTCAAGTTCTATCTCTATGGTTTGTTTTCTGTTGATGTAGCCCTAAGCAGAGACTGGCGAGAATCACTTTCATGGAAAGGGGTTGCCAAGCTTCCAAAAAAACTACGAGTTTCCTGAAATCTCAGCCAACATTTTTTCACCCAATCTGGATGATACTTTCAAGTAATGATGAGTACACCAGAACCACTTGGCTCACCAAATTTCGTTCTACTAGGTTAAACCTTTCATTTGCAGTAACCGTTTTCATTTTTAGGTTTCACTCTGTTTGCTCCTATAAAGATACATGTATTTGGAACTCTAAATCAAACACGGTTTGTGCTAGCTCTTTGAAACTTGACACAATAAAGCAGTTTCAAGTTCTATTCTATGGTTTGTTTGCTGTTGATGTAGCCTAAGCAGAGACTGGCGAAAATCACTTTCATGGAAAGGGGTTGCCAAGCTTCCAAAAAACTGCGAATTGCCTGAAATCTCAGCCAACATTTTTTCACCCATCTTGATGATTCTTTCAGGTAATGATCAGTACACCAAAACCACTTGGCTCACCAAATTTCGTTCTTCTAGGTTAAACAGTTCGTTTACAGTAACCGTTTTCATTTTTAGGTTTCACTCTGTTTTCTCCTATTGGGATACATGTATTTAGAACTCTAAATGAAACACGGTTTGTGCTAGCTCTTTGAAACTTGACACAATAAAGCAGTTTCAAGTTCTATCTCTATGGTTTGTTTGCTTTTGATGTAGCCCTAAGTAGAGACTGACTAAAATCACATTCATGGAAACGGGTTGCCAAGCTTCCAAAACACTACGAGTTTCCTGAAATCTCAGCAAACATTTTTTTCACCCAATTTTGATGATTCTTTCAGGTAATGATCAGTACACCAAAACCACTTGGCTCACCAAATTTCGTTCTTCTAGGTTAAACCGTTCGTTTGCAGTAACCGTTTTCATTTTTAGGTTTCACTCTGTTTTCTCCTATAGGGATACATGTATTTGGAACTCTAAATCAAACACGGTTTGTGCTAGCTCTTTGAAACTTGACACAATAAAGCAGTTTCAAGATCTATCTCTATGGTTTGGTTTCTGTTGATGTAGCCCTAAGCAGAGAGTGGCGAGAATCACTTTTATGGAAAGGGGTTGCCAAGCTTCCAAAAAACTACGAGTTTCCTGAAATCTCAGCAAACATTTTTTCACCCAATTTTGATGAATCTTTCAGGTAATGATCAGTACACCAAAACCACTTGGGTCACCAAATTTCGTTCTTCTAGGTTAAACCGTCTGTTTGCAGTAACCGTTTTCATTTTTAGGTCTCCCTCTGTTTTCTCCTATAGGGATACATGTATTTGGAACTCTAAATTCAAACACGGTTTGTGCTAGCTCTTTGAAACTTGACACAATAAAGCAGTTTCAAGTTCTATCTCTATGGTTAGTTTGCTGTTGATGTAGCCCTAAGCAGAGACTGGCGAAAATCACTTTCATGGAAAGGGGTTTCCAAGCTTGCAAAAAACTACGAGTTGCCTGAAATCTCAGCGAACATTTTTTCACCCACTCTTGATGATTCTTTCAGGTTATGCTCAGTACACCAAAACCACTTGGCTCACCAAATTTCGTTTTTCTATGTTAAACCGTTCGTTTGCAGTAACCGTTTTCCTTTTTAGGTTTCACTCTGTTTTCTCCTATAGGGATACATGTTTTTGGAACTCTAAATCAAACAGGGTTTGTGCTAGCTCTTTGAAACTTGAAACAATAAAGAAGTTTCAAGTTCTATCTCTATGGTTTATTTGCTGTTGATGTAGCCCTAAGCAGAGACTGGCGAAAATCACTTTCATGGAAAGGGGTGGCTAAGCTTCCAAAAAACTACGAGTTGCCAGAAATCTCAGCCAACATTTTTTCCCCCAATCTTGATGATTCTTTCAGGTAATGATCTGTACACCAAATCAACTTGGCTCACCAAATTTCGTTCTTATAGGTTAAACCATTCGTTTACAGTAACCGTTTTCATTTTTAGGTTTCACTCTGTTTTCTCCTATAGGGATACATGTATTTGGAACTCTAAATCAAACACGGTTTGTGCTAGCTCTTTGAAACTTGACACAATAAAGCAGTTTCAAGTTCTATCTCTATGGTTTGTTTGCTGTTGATGTAGCCCTAAGCAGAGACTGGCGAAAATCCCTTTCATGGAAAGGGGTTGCCAAGCTTCCAAAAAACTACGAGTTGCCTGAAATCTCAGCAAACATTTTTTCACCCAATCTTGATGATTTTTTCAGGTAATGATCAGTACACCAAAACCATTTGGCTCACCAAATTTCATACTTCTAGTTTAAACTGTTCGTTTGCAGTAACCGTTTTCATTTTTAGGTTTCATTCTGTTTTCTCCTATAGGGATACATGTATTTGGAACTCTAAATCAAACACGGTTTGTGCTAGCTCTTTGAAACTTGACAAAATAAAGCAGTTTCAAGTTCTTTCTCTATGGTTTGTTTGCTGTTGATGTAGCCCTAAGCAGAGACTGTCGAAAATCACTTTAATAGAAAGGGGTTGCCAAGCTTCCAAAAAACTACGAGTTGCCTGAAATCTCAGCCAACATTTTTTCACCCAATCTTGATGCTTCTTTCAGGTAATGATCAGTACACCAAAACCACTTGGCTCACCAAATTTCGTTCTTCTAGGTTAAACCATTCGTTTGCAGTAACCGATTTCATTTTTAGGTTTCACTGTTTTCTCCTATAGGGATACATGTATTTGGAACCCTACATCAAACACGGTTTGTGGTAGCTCTTTGGAACTTGACACAATAAAGCAGTTTGAATTTCTATCTCTATGGTTTGTTTGCTGTTGATGTAGCCCTAAGCAGAGACTGGCTAAAAATCACATTCATTGAAACAGGTTGCCAAGCTTCCAAAAAACTACGAGTTTCCTGAAATCTCAGCAAACATTTTTTGACCCAATCTTGATGATTCTTTCAGGTAATGATCAGTACACCAAAACCACTTGGCTCACCAAATTTCGTTCTTCTAGGTTAAACCGTTCGTTTGCAGTAACCGTTTTCCTTTTTAGGTTTCACTCTGTTTTCTCCTATAGGGATACATGTATTTGGAAGTCTAAGTCAAAACACGGTTGTGCTAGCTCTTTGAAACTTGACACAATAAAGCAGTTTCAAGTTCTATCTCTATGGTTTGTTTTCTGTTGATGTAGCCCTAAGCAGAGACTGGCGAGAATCACTTTCATGGAAAGGGGTTGCCAAGCTTCCAAAAAAACTACGAGTTTCCTGAAATCTCAGCCAACATTTTTTCACCCAATCTTGATGATACTTTCAAGTAATGATGAGTACACCAGAACCACTTGGCTCACCAAATTTCGTTCTACTAGGTTAAACCTTTCATTTGCAGTAACCGTTTTCATTTTTAGGTTTCACTCTGTTTGCTCCTATAAAGATACATGTATTTGGAACTCTAAATCAAACACGGTTTGTGCTAGCTCTTTGAAACTTGACACAATAAAGCAGTTTCAAGTTCTATTCTGTGGTTTGTTTGCTGTTGATGTAGCCCTAAGCAGAGACTGGCGAAAATCACTTTCATGGAAAGGGGTTGCCAAGCTTCCAAAAAACTGCGAATTGCCTGAAATCTCAGCCAACATTTTTTCACCCAATCTTGATGATTCTTTCAGGTAATGATCAGTACACCAAAACCACTTGGCTCACCAAATTTCGTTCTTCTAGGTTAAACAGTTCGTTTAGAGTAACCGTTTTCATTTTTAGGTTTCACTCTGTTTTCTCCTATAGGGATACATGTATTTAGAACTCTAAATGAAACACGGTTTGTGCTAGCTCTTTGAAACTTGACACAATAAAGCAGTTTCAAGTTCTATCTCTATGGTTTGTTTGCTTTTGATGTAGCCCTAAGTAGAGATTGACTAAAATCACATTCATGGAAACGGGTTGCCAAGCTTCCAAAACACTACGAGTTTCCTGAAATCTCAGCAAACATTTTTTTCACCCAATTTTTTTGATTCTTTCAGGTAATGATCAGTACACCAAAACCACTTGGCTGACCAAATTTCGTTCTTCTAGGTTAAACCGTTCGTTTGCAGTAACCGTTTTCATTTTTAGGTTTCACTCTGTTTTCTCCTATAGGGATACATGTATTTGGAACTCTAAATCAAACACGGTTTGTGCTAGCTCTTTGAAACTTGACACAATAAAGCAGTTTCAAGATCTATCTCTATGGTTTGTTTTCTGTTGATGTAGCCCTAAGCAGAGAGTGGCGAGAATCACTTTCATGGAAAGGGGTTGCCAAGCTTCCAAAAAAACTACGAGTTTCCTGAAATCTCAGCAAACATTTTTTCACCCAATTTTGATGAATCTTTCAGGTAATGATCAGTACACCAAAACCACTTGGGTCACCAAATTTCGTTCTTCTAGGTTAAACCGTTCGTTTGCAGTAACCGTTTTCATTTTTAGGTCTCCCTCTGTTTTCTCCTATAGGGATACATGTATTTGGAACTCTAAATCAAACACGGTTTGTGCTAGCTCTTTGAAACTTGACACAATAAAGCAGTTTCAAGTTCTATCTCTATGGTTAGTTTGCTGTTGATGTAGCCCTAAGCAGAGACTGGCGAAAATCACTTTCATGGAAAGGGGTTTCCAAGCTTCCAAAAAACTACGAGTTGCCTGAAATCTCAGCGAACATTTTTTCACCCACTCTTGATGATTCTTTCAGGTAATGCTCAGTACACCAAAACCACTTGGCTCACCAAATTTCGTTTTTCTATG
Source organism: Ictidomys tridecemlineatus (assembly GCF_052094955.1). Taxonomy (NCBI): domain Eukaryota; kingdom Metazoa; phylum Chordata; class Mammalia; order Rodentia; family Sciuridae; genus Ictidomys; species Ictidomys tridecemlineatus. Next base: position 25,578 of record NW_027521341.1, read on the forward strand.
TTAAACCGTTCGTTTGCAGTAACCGTTTTCCTTTTTAGGTTTCACTCTGTTTTCTCCTATTGGGATACATGTTTTTGGAACTCTAAATCAAACAGGGTTTGTGCTAGCTCTTTGAAACTTGAAACAATAAAGAAGTTTCAAGTTCTATCTCTATGGTTTATTTGCTGTTGATGTAGCCCTAAGCAGAGACTGGCGAAAATCACTTTCATGGAAAGGGGTGGCCAAGCTTCCAAAAAACTACGAGTTGCCTGAAATCTCAGCCAACATTTTTTCCCCCAATCTTGATGATTCTTTCAGGTAATGATCTGTACACCAAATCAACTTGGCTCACCAAATTTCGTTCTTATAGGTTAAACCATTCGTTTACAGTAACCGTTTTCATTTTTAGGTTTCACTCTGTTTTCTTCTATAGGGATACATGTATTTGGAACTCTAAATCAAACACGGTTTGTGCTAGCTCTTTGAAACTTGACACAATAAAGCAGTTTCAAGTTCTATCTCTATGGTTTGTTTGCTGTTGATGTAGCCCTAAGCAGAGACTGGCGAAAATCCCTTTCATGGAAAGGGGTTGCCAAGCTTCCAAAAAACTACGAGTTGCCTGAAATCTCAGCAAACATTTTTTCACCCAATCTTGATGATTTTTTCAGGTAATGATCAGTACACCAAAACCATTTGGCTCACCAAATTTCATACTTCTAGTTTAAACTGTTCGTTTGCAGTAACCGTTTTCATTTTTAGGTTTCACTCTGTTTTCTCCTATAGGGATACATGTATTTGGAACTCTAAATCAAACACGGTTTGTGCTAGCTCTTTGAAACTTGACAAAATAAAGCAGTTTCAAGTTCTTTCTCTATGGTTTGTTTGCTGTTGATATAGCCCTAAGCAGAGACTGGCGAAAATCACTTTAATAGAAAGGGGTTGCCAAGCTTCCAAAAAACTACGAGTTGCCTGAAATCTCAGCCAACATTTTTTCACCCAATCTTGATGATTCTTTCAGGTAATGATCAGTACACCAAAACCACTTGGCTCACCAAATTTCGTTCTTCTAGGTTAAACAGTTCGTTTACAGTAACCGTTTTCATTTTTAGGTTTCACTCTGTTTTCTCCTATAGGGATACATGTATTTAGAACTCTAAATGAAACACGGTTTGTGCTAGCTCTTTGAAACTTGACACAATAAAGCAGTTTCAAGTTCTATCTCTATGGTTTGTTTGCTTTTGATGTAGCCCTAAGTAGAGATTGACTAAAATCACATTCATGGAAACGGGTTGCCAAGCTTCCAAAAAACTACGAGTTGCATGAAATCTCAGCCAACGTTTTTTTACCCAATCTTGATGATTCTTTCAGGTAATGATCAGCACACCAAAAACACTTGGCTCACCAAATTTCGTTCTTCTAGGTTAAACCGTTCGTTTTCAGTAACCGTTTTCATTTTTAGGTTTCACTCTGTTTTCTCCTATAGGGATACATGTATTTGGAACTCTAAATCAAACACGGTTTGTACTAGCTCTATGAAACTTGACACAATAAAGCAGTTTCAAGTTCTATCTTTATGGTTTGTTTGCTGTTGATGTAGCCCTAAGCAGAGACTGGCGAAAATCACTTTCATGGAAAGGGGTTGCCAAGCTTCCAAATAACTACGAGTTTCCTGAAATCTCAGCCAACATTTTTTCACCCAATCTTGATGATTCTTTCAGGTAATGATCAGTACACCAAATCGACTTGGCTCACCAAATTTCGTTCTTCTAGGTTAAACCGTTCGTTTGCAGTAACCGTTTTCATTTTTAGGTTTCACTCTGTTTTCTCCTATAGGGATACATGTATTTGGAACTCTAAATCAAACACGGTTTGTGCTAGCTCTTTGAAACTTGACACAATAAAGCAGTTTCAAGTTCTATCTCTATGGTTTGTTTGCTGTTGATGTAGCCCTAAGCAGAGACTGGCGAAAATCACTTTCATTAAAAGGGGTTGCCAAGCTTCCAAAAAACTACGAGTTGCTTGAAATCTCAGCAAACATTTTTTCACCCAATCTTGATGATTCTTTCAGGTAATGATCAGTACACCAAAACCACTTGGCTCAGCAAATTTCGTTCTTCTAGTTTAAACTGTTCGTTTACAGTAACCGTTTTCATTTTTAGGTTTCACTCTGTTTTCTCCTATAGGGATACATGTATTTGGAACTCTAAATCAAACACGGTTTGTGCTAGCTCTTTGAAACTTGACAAAATAAAGCAGTTTTAAGTTCTTTCTCTATGGTTTGTTTGCTGTTGATGTAGCCCTACGCAGAAACTGGCGAAAATCATTTTAATAGAAAGGGTTGCCAAGCTTCCAAAAAACTACGAGTTGCCTGAAATCTCAGCCAACATTTTTTCACCCAATCTTGATGATTCTTTCAGGTAATGATCAGTACACCAAAACCACTTGGCTCACCAAATTTCGTTCTTCTAGGTTAAACCGTTCGTTTGCAGTAACCGATTTCATTTTTAGGTTTCACTGTTTTCTCCTATAGGGATACATGTATTTGGAACCCTAAATCAAACACGTTTTGTGCTAGCTCTTTGAAACTTGACACAATAAAGCAGTTTCAAGTTCTATCTCTATTGTTTGTTTGCTGTTGATGTAGCCCTAAGCAGAGACTGGCGAAAATCACTTTCATGGAAAGGGGTTGCCAAGGTTCCAAAAACTACGAGTTTCCTGAAATCTCAGCAAACATTTTTTCACCCAATCTTGATGATTCTTTCAGGTAATGATCAGTACACTAAAACCACTTGGATCACCATATTTCGTTCTTCTAGTTTAAACTGTTCGTTTGCCGTAACCGTTTTCATTTTTAGGTTTCACTCTGTTTTCTCCTATAGGGATACATGTATTTGGAACTCTAAATCAAACACGGTTTGTGCTAGCTCTTTGAAACTTGACACAATAAAGCAGTTTCAAGTTTTATCCCTATGGTTTGTTTGCTGTTGATGTAGCCCTAAGCAGAGACTGGCGAAAATCACATTCATAGAAAGGGGTTGCCAAGCTTTCAAAAAACTACGAGTTGCCTGTAATCTCAGCAAACATTTTTTCACCCAATCTTGATGATTCTTTCAGGTAATGATCAGTACACCAAAACCACTTGGCTCACCAAATTTCGTTCTTCTAGGTTAAACCGTTCGTTTTCAGTAACCGTTTTCATTTTTAGGTTTCACTCTGTTTTCTCCTATAGGGATACATGTATTTGGAACTCTAAATCAAACACGGTTTGTACTAGCTCTATGAAACTTGACACAATAAAGCAGTTTCAAGTTCTATCTCTATGGTTTGTTTGCTGTTGATGTAGCCCTAAGCAGAGACTGGCGAAAATCACTTTCATGGAAAGGGTTTGCCAAGCTTCCAAATAACTACGAGTTTCCTGAAATCTCAGCCAACATTTTTTCACCCAATCTTGATGATTCTTTCAGGTAATGATCAGTACACCAAAACCACTTGGCTGACCAAATTTCGTTCTTCTAGGTTAAACCGTTCGTTTGCAGTAACCGTTTTCATTTTTAGGTTTCACTCTGTTTTCTCCTATAGGGATACATGTATTTGGAACTCTAAATCAAACACGGTTTGTGCTAGCTCTTTGAAACTTGACACAATAAAGCAGTTTCAAGATCTATCTCTATGGTTTGTTTTCTGTTGATGTAGCCCTAAGCAGAGAGTGGCGAGAATCACTTTCATGGAAAGGGGTTGCCAAGCTTCCAAAAAAACTACGAGTTTCCTGAAATCTCAGCAAACATTTTTTCACCCAATTTTGATGAATCTTTCAGGTAATGATCAGTACACCAAAACCACTTGGGTCACCAAATTTCGTTCTTCTAGGTTAAACCGTTCGTTTGCAGTAACCGTTTTCATTTTTAGGTCTCCCTCTGTTTTCTCCTATAGGGATACATGTATTTGGAACTCTAAATCAAACACGGTTTGTGCTAGCTCTTTGAAACTTGACACAATAAAGCAGTTTCAAGTTCTATCTCTATGGTTAGTTTGCTGTTGATGTAGCCCTAAGCAGAGACTGGCGAAAATCACTTTCATGGAAAGGGGTTTCCAAGCTTCCAAAAAACTACGAGTTGCCTGAAATCTCAGCGAACATTTTTTCACCCACACTTGATGATTCTTTCAGGTAATGCTCAGTACACCAAAACCACTTGGCTCACCAAATTTCGTTTTTCTATGTTAAACCGTTCGTTTGCAGTAACCGTTTTCCTTTTTAGGTTTCACTCTGTTTTCTCCTATTGGGATACATGTTTTTGGAACTCTAAATCAAACAGGGTTTGTGCTAGCTCTTTGAAACTTGAAACAATAAAGAAGTTTCAAGTTCTATCTCTATGGTTTATTTGCTGTTGATGTAGCCCTAAGCAGAGACTGGCGAAAATCACTTTCATGGAAAGGGGTGGCCAAGCTTCCAAAAAACTACGAGTTGCCTGAAATCTCAGCCAACATTTTTTCCCCCAATCTTGATGATTCTTTCAGGTAATGATCTGTACACCAAATCAACTTGGCTCACCAAATTTCGTTCTTATAGGTTAAACCATTCGTTTACAGTAACCGTTTTCATTTTTAGGTTTCACTCTGTTTTCTCCTATAGGGATACATGTATTTGGAACTCTAAATCAAACACGGTTTGTGCTAGCTCTTTGAAACTTGACACAATAAAGCAGTTTCAAGTTCTATCTCTATGGTTTGTTTGCTGTTGATGTAGCCCTAAGCAGAGACTGGCGAAAATCCCTTTCATGGAAAGGGGTTGCCAAGCTTCCAAAAAACTACGAGTTGCCTGAAATCTCAGCAAACATTTTTTCACCCAATCTTGATGATTTTTTCAGGTAATGATCAGTACACCAAAACCATTTGGCTCACCAAATTTCATACTTCTAGTTTAAACTGTTCGTTTGCAGTAACCGTTTTCATTTTTAGGTTTCACTCTGTTTTCTCCTATAGGGATACATGTATTTGGAACTCTAAATCAAACACGGTTTGTGCTAGCTCTTTGAAACTTGACAAAATGAAGCAGTTTCAAGTTCTTTCTCTATGGTTTGTTTGCTGTTGATGTAGCCCTAAGCAGAGACTGGCGAAAATCACTTTAATAGAAAGGGGTTGCCAAGCTTCCAAAAAACTACGGGTTGCCTGAAATCTCAGCCAACATTTTTTCACCCAATCTTGATGATTCTTTCAGGTAATGATCAGTACACCAAAACCACTTGGCTCACCAAATTTCGTTCTTCTAGGTTAAACCGTTCGTTTGCAGTAACCGATTTCATTTTTAGGTTTCACTGTTTTCTCCTATAGGGATACATGTATTTGGAACCCTACATCAAACACGGTTTGTGGTAGCTCTTTGGAACTTGACACAATAAAGCAGTTTGAATTTCTATCTCTATGGTTTGTTTGCTGTTGATGTAGCCCTAAGCAGAGACTGGCTAATATCACATTCATTGAAACAGGTTGCCAAGCTTCCAAAAAACTACGAGTTTCCTGAAATCTCAGCAAACATTTTTTGACCCAATCTTGATGATTCTTTCAGGTAATGATCAGTACACCAAAACCACTTGGCTCACCAAATTTCGTTCTTCTAGGTTAAACCGTTCGTTTGCAGTAACCGTTTTCCTTTTTAGGTTTCACTCTGTTTTCTCCTATAGGGATACATGTATTTGGAAGTCTAAGTCAAACACGGTTTGTGCTAGCTCTTTGAAACTTGACACAATAAAGCAGTTTCAAGTCCTATCTCTCTGGTTTGTTTGCTGTTGATGTAGCCCTAAGCAGAGAGTGGCGAGAATCACTTTCATGGAAAGGGGTTGCCAAGCTTCCAAAAAAACTACGAGTTTCCTGAAATTTCAGCCAACATTTTTTCACCCAATCTTGATGATTCTTTCACGTAATGATCAGTACACCAAAACCACTTGGCTCACCAAATTTCGTTCTTCTAGGTTAAACCGTTCGTTTGCAGTAACCGTTTTCATTTTTAGGTTTCACTCTGTTTTCTCCTATAGGGATACATGTATTTGGAACTCTAAATCAAACACGGTTTGTGGTAGCTCTTTGGAACTTGACACAATAAAGCAGTTTGATGTTGTATCTCTATGGTTTGTTTGCTGTTGATGTAGCCCTAAGCAGAGATTGGCGAAAATCACTTTCATGGAAAGGGGTTGCCAAGCTTCCAAAAAACTACGAGTTGCCTGAAATCTCAGCCAACATTTTTTCACCCAATCTTGATGATTCTTTCAGGTAATGATCAGTAAACCAAAACCACTTGGGTCACCAAATTTCGTTCTTCTAGGTTAAACCGTTTGTTTGCAGTAACCGTTTTCATTTTTAGGTTTCACTCTGTTTTCTCCTATAGAAATACATATATTTAGAACTCTAAATCAAACACAGTTTGTGGTACCTCTTTGAAACTTGACACAATAAAGCAGTTTCTAGTTCTATCTCTATGGTTTGGTTGCTGTTGATGTAGCCCTAAGCAGAGAATGGTGAAAAACACTTTCATAGAAAGGGGTTGCCAAGCTTCCAAAAAACTACAAATTGCCTGAAATCTCAGCAAACATTTTTTCACCCAATATTGATGATACTTTCAGGTAATGATCAGTACACCAAAACCACTAGGCTCACCAAGTTTCGTTCTTCTAGGTTAAACCGTTCGTTTGCAGTAACCGTTTTCATTTTTTGGTTTCACTCTGTTTTCTCCTATAGGGATACATGTATTTGGAACTCTAAATCAAACACGGTTTGTGTTAGCTCTTCGAAACTTGACACAATAAAGCAGTTTCAAGTTCTATCTCTATGGTTTGTTTGCTGTTGATGTAGCCCTAAGCAGAGAGTGGCGAAAATCACTTTCAGGGAAAGGGGTTGCCAAGCTTCCAAAAAACTACGAGTTGCCTGAAATCTCAGCCAATGTTTTTTCACCTAATCTTGATGATTCTTTCAGGTAATGATCAGTACACCAAAACCACTTGGCTCACCAAATTTCGTTCTTCTAGGTTAAACCGTTCATTTGCAGTAACCGTTTTCATTTTTAGGTTTCACTCTGTTTTCTGCTATAGGGATACATGTATTTGAAACTCTAAATCAAACACGGTTTGTGCTAGCTCTTTGAAACTTGACACAATAAAGCAGTTTCAAGTTCTATCTCTATGGTTTGTTTGCTGTTTATGTAGCCTTACGCAGAGAGTGGCGAAAATCACTTTCATGGAAAGGGGTTGCCTAGCTTCCAAAAAACTATGAGTTGCCTGAAATCTCAGCAAACATTTTTTCACCCAATCTTGATGATTCTTTCAGGTAATGATTAGTACACCAAAACCACTTGGCTCACCAAATTTCGTTTTTCTAGGTTAAATCGTTCGTTTGCAGTAACCGTTTTCATTTTTAGGTTTCACTCTGTTTTCTCCTATAGGGATACATGTATTTGGAACTCTAAATCAAACACGGTTTGTGTTAGGTCTTTGAAACTTCACAAAATAAAGCAGTTTCAAGTTCTATCTCTATGGTTTGTTTGCTGTTGCTGTAGCCCTAAGCAGAGAGTGGTGAAAATCACTTTCATGGAAAGGGGTTGCCAAGCTTCCAAAAAACTACGAGTTGCCTGAAATCTCAGCCAATGTTTCTTCACCCAATCTTGATGATTCTTTCAGGTAATGATCAGTACACCAAAACCACTTGGCTAACCAAATTTCGTTCTTCTAGGTTAAACCGTTCATTTGCAGTAACCGTTTTCATTTTTAGGTTTCACTCTGTTTTCTGCTATAGGGATACATGTATTTGGAACTCTAAATCAAACACGGTTTTTGCTAGATCTTTGAAACTTGACACAATAAAGCAGTTTCAAGTTCTATCTCTATGGTTTGTTTGCTGTTGATATAGCCCTACGCAGAGAGTGGCGAAAATCACTTTCATTGAAAGGGGTTGCCTAGCTTCAAAAAACTATGAGTTGCCTGAAATCTCAGCAAACATTTTTTCACCCAATCTTGATGATTCTGTCAGGTAATGATCTGTACACCAAAACCACTTGGCTCACCAAATTTCGTTCTTCTAGGTTAAATCGTTCGTTTGCAGTAACCGTTTTCATTTTTAGGTTTCACTCTGTTTTCTCCTATAGGGATACATGTATTTGAAACTCTAAATCAAACAGGGTTTGTGCTAGCTCTTTGAAACATGACACAATAAAGCAGTTTCAAGTTCTATCTTTATGATTTGTATGCTGTTGATGTAGCCCTAAGCAGAGACTGGCGAAAATCACTTTCATGGAAAGGGGTTGCCAAGCTTCCAAAAAACTACGAGTTGCCTGAAATCTCAGCAAACATTTTTTCACCCAATCTTGATGATTCTTTCAGGTAATGATCAGTACACTAAAACCACTTGGATCACCATATTTAGTTCTTCTAGTTTAAACTGTTCGTTTGCCGTAACCGTTTTCATTTTTAGGTTTCACTCTGTTTTCTCCTATAGGTATACATGTATTTGGAACTCTAAATCAAACACGGTTTGTGCTAGCTCTAGGAAACTTGACACAATAAAGCAGTTTCAAGTTTTATCTCTATGGTTTGTTTGCTGTTGATGTAGCCCTAAGCAGAGACTGGCGAATATCACATTCATGGAAAGGGGTTGCCAAGCTTCCAAAAAACTACGAGTTGCCTGTAATCTCAGCAAACATTTTTTCACCCAATCTTGATGATTCTTTCAGGTAATGATCAGTACACCAAAACCACTTGGCTCACCAAATTTCGTTCTTCTAGGTTAAACCGTTCGTTTTCAGTAACCGTTTTCATTTTTAGGTTTCACTCTGTTTTCTCCTATAGGGATACATGTATTTGGAACTCTAAATCAAACACGGTTTGTACTAGCTCTATGAAACTTGACACAATAAAGCAGTTTCAAGTTCTATCTTTATGGTTTGTTTGCTGTTGATGTAGCCCTAAGCAGAGACTGGCGAAAATCACTTTCATGGAAAGGGGTTGCCAAGGTTCCAAAAACTACGAGTTTCCTGAAATCTCAGTAAACATTTTTTCACCCAATCTTGATGATTCTTTCAGGTAATGATCAGTACACTAAATCCACTTGGATCACCATATTTCGTTCTTCTAGTTTAAACCGTTCGTTTGCCGTAACCGTTTTCATTTTTAGGTTTCACTCTGTTTTCTCCTATAGGGATACATGTATTTGGAACTCTAAATCAAACACGGTTTGTACTAGCTCTATGAAACTTGACACAATAAAGCAGTTTCAAGTTCTATCTCTATGGTTTGTTTGCTGTTGATGTAGCCCTAAGCAGAGACTGGCGAAAATCACTTTCATGGAAAGGGTTTGCCAAGCTTCCAAATAACTACGAGTTTCCTGAAATCTCAGCCAACATTTTTTCACCCAATCTTGATGATTCGTTCAGGTAATGATCAGTACACCAAAACGACTTGGCTCACCAAATTTCGTTCTTCTAGGTTTAACCGTTCGTTTGCAGTAACCGTTTTCATTTTTAGGTTTCACTCTGTTTTCTCCTATAGGGATACATGTATTTGGAACTCTAAATCAAACACGGCTTATGCTAGCTCTTTGAAACTTGACACAATAAAGCAGTTTCAAGTTCTATCTCTATGATTTTTTACTGTTGATGAAGCCCTAAGCAGAGAGTGGCGAGAATTACTTTCATGGAAAGGGGTTGCCAAGCTTCCAAAAAACTACGAGTTGCCTGAAATCTCAGCCAACATTTTTTCACCCAATCTTGATGATTCTTTCATTTAATGATCAGTACACCAAAACCACTTGGCTCACCAAATTTCGTTCTTCTAGGTTAACCAGTTCGTTTTCAATAACCGTTTTCATTTTTAGGTTTCACTCTGTTTTCTCCTATAGGGATACATGTATTTGAAACTCTAAATCAAACAGGGTTTGTGCTAGCTCTTTGAAACTTGACACAATAAAGCAGTTTCAAGTTCTATCTCTATGATTTGTTTGCTGTTGATGTAGCCCTAAGCAGAGACTGGCGAAAATCACTTTCATGGAAAGGGGTTGCCAAGCTTCCAAAAAACTACGAGTTGCCTGAAATCTCAGGCAACATTTTTTGACCCAATCTTGATGATTTTTTCAGGTAATGATCAGTACACCAAAACCACTTGGCTCACCAAATTTCGTTCTTCTAGGTTAAACCGTTCGTTTGCAGTAACCGTTTTCATTTTTAGGTTTCACTCTGTTTTCTCCTATAGGGATACATGTGTTTGAAACTCTAAATCAAACAGGGTTTGTGCTAGCTCTTTGAAACATGACACAATAAAGCAGTTTCAAGTTCTATCTCTATGATTTGTTTGCTGTTGATGTAGCCCTAAGCAGAGACTGGCGAAAATCACTTTCATGGAAAGGGGTTGCCAAGCTTCCAAAAAACTACGAGTTGCCTGAAATCTCAGCAAACATTTTTTCACCCAATCTTGATGATTCTTTCAGGTAATGATCAGTACCCTAAAACCACTTGGATCACCATATTTCGTTCTTCTAGTTTAAACTGTTCGTTTGCCGTAACCGTTTTCATTTTTAGGTTTCACTCTGTTTTCTCCTATAGGGATACATGTATTTGGAACTCTGAATCAAACACGGTTTGTGCTAGCTCTAGGAAACTTGACACAATAAAGCAGTTTCAAGTTTTATCTCTATGGTTTGTTTGCTGTTGATGTAGCCCTAAGCAGAGACTGGCGAATATCACATTCATGGAAAGGGTTGCCAAGCTTCCAAAAACTACGAGTTGCCTGTAATCTCAGCAAACATTTTTTCACCCAATCTTGATGATTCTTTCAGGTAATGATCAGTACACCAAAACCACTTGGCTCACCAAATTTCGTTCTTCTAGGTTAAACCGTTCGTTTTCAGTAACCGTTTTCATTTTTAGGTTTCACTCTGTTTTCTCCTATAGGGATACATGTATTTGGAACTCTAAATCAAACACGGTTTGTGCTAGCTCTAGGAAACTTGACACAATAAAGCAGTTTCAAGTTTTATCTCTATGGTTTGTTTGCTGTTGATGTAGCCCTAAGCAGAGACTGGCGAATATCACATTCATGGAAAGGGGTTGCCAAGCTTCCAAAAAACTACGAGTTGCCAGTAATCTCAGCAAACATTTTTTCACCCAATCTTGATGATTCTTTCAGGTAATGATCAGTACACCAAAACCACTTGGCTCACCCAATTTCGTTCTTCTAGGTTAAACCGTTCGTTTTCAGTAACCGTTTTCATTTTTAGGTTTCACTCTGTTTTCTCCTATAGGGATACATGTATTTGGAACTCTAAATCAAACACGGTTTGTACTAGCTCTATGAAACTTGACACAATAAAGCAGTTTCAAGTTCTATCTTTATGGTTTGTTTGCTGTTGATGTAGCCCTAAGCAGAGACTGGCGAAAATCACTTTCATGGAAAGGGGTTGCCAAGCTTCCAAATAACTACGAGTTTCCTGAAATCTCAGCCAACATTTTTTCACCCAATCTTGATGATTCTTTCAGGTAATGATCAGTACACCAAAACGACTTGGCTCACCAAATTTCGTTCTTCTAGGTTAAACCGTTCGTTTGCAGTAACCGTTTTCATTTTTAGGTTTCACTCTGTTTTCTCCTATAGGGATACATGTATTTGGAACTCTAAATCAAACACGGTTTATGCTAGCTCTTTGAAACTTGACACAATAAAGCAGTTTCAAGTTCTATCTCTATGGTTTGTTTGCTGTTGATGAAGCCCTAAGCAGAGAGTGGCGAGAATCACTTTCATGGAAAGGGGTTACCAAGCTTCCAAAAAACTACGAGTTGCCTGAAATCTCAGCCAACATTTTTTCACCCAATCTTGATGATTCTTTCATTTAATGATCAGTACACCAAAACCACTTGGCTCACCAAATTTCGTTCTTCTAGGTTAATCAGTTCGTTTGCAGTAACCGTTTTCATTTTTAGGTTTCACTCTGTTTTCTCCTATAGGGATACATATATTTGGAACTCTAAATCAAACACGGTTTGTGGTAGCTCTTTGAAACTTGACACAATAAAGCAGTTTCAAGTTCTATCTCTATGGTTTGTTTGCTCTTGATGTAGCCCTAAGCAGAGACTGGCGAAAATCACTTTTATGGAAAGGGGTTGCCAAGCTTCCAAAAAACTACGAGTTGCCTGAAATCTCAGCCAACATTTTTTCACCCAATCTTGATGATTCTTTCAGGAAATGATCAGTACACCAAAACCACTTGGCTCACCATATTTCGTTCTTCTAGGTTAAACCGTTCGTTTGCAGTAACCGTTTTCATTTTTAGGCTTCACTCTGTTTTCTCCTATAGGGATACATGCATTTGGAACTCTAAATCAAACAGGGTTTGTGCTAGCTCTTTGAAACTTGACACAATAAAGCAGTTTTCAAGTTCTATCTCTATGATTTGTTTGCTGTTGATGAAGCCCTAAGCAGAGAGTGGCGAGAATCACTTTCATGGAAAGGGGTTGCCAAGCTTCCAAAAAGTACGAGTTGCCTGAAATCTCAGCCAACATTTTTTCACCCAATCTTGATGATTCTTTCATTTAATGATCAGTACACCAAAACCACTTGGCTCACCAAATTTCGTTCTTCTAGGTTAACCAGTTCGTTTGCAGTAACCGTTTTCATTTTTAGGTTTCACTCTGTTTTCTCCTATAGGGATACATGTATTTGAAACTCTAAATCAAACAGGGTTTGTGCTAGCTCTTTGAAACTTGACACAATAAAGAAGTTTCAAGTTCTATCTCTATGATTTGTTTGCTGTTGATGTAGCCCTAAGCAGAGACTGGCGAAAATCACTTTCATGGAAAGGGGTTGCCAAGCTTCCAAAAAACTACGAGTTGCCTGAAATCTCAGGCAACATTTTTTGACCCAATCTTGATGATTTTTTCAGGTAATGATCAGTACACCAAAACCACTTGGCTCACCAAATTTCGTTCTTCTAGGTTAAACCGTTCGTTTGCAGTAACCGTTTTCATTTTTAGGTTTCACTCTGTTTTCTCCTATAGGGATACATGTATTTGAAACTCTAAATCAAACGGGGTTTGTGCTAGCTCTTTGAAACATGACACAATAAAGCAGTTTCAAGTTCTATCTCTATGATTTGTTTGCTGTTGATGTAGCCCTAAGCAGAGATTGGCGAAAATCACTTTCATGGAAAGGGGTTGCCAAGCTTCCAAAAAACTACGAGTTGCCTGAAATCTCAGCAAACATTTTTTCACCCAATCTTGATGATTCTTTCAGGTAATGATCAGTACACTAAAACCACTTGGATCACCATATTTCGTTCTTCTAGTTTAAACTGTTCGTTTGCCGTAACCGTTTTCATTTTTAGGTTTCACTCTGTTTTCTCCTATAGGGATACATGTATTTGGAACTCTAAATCAAACACGGTTTGTGCTAGCTCTAGGAAACTTGACACAATAAAGCAGTTTCAAGTTTTATCTCTATGGTTTGTTTGCTGTTGATGTAGCCGTAAGCAGAGACTGGCGAATATCACATTCATGGAAAGGGGTTGCCAAGCTCCCAAAAAACTACGAGTTGCCTGTAATCTCAGCAAACATTTTTTCACCCAATCTTGATGATTCTTTCAGGTAATGATCAGTACACCAAAACCACTTGGTTCACCAAATTTCGTTCTTCTAGGTTAAACCGTTCGTTTTCAGTAACCGTTTTCATTTTTAGGTTTCACTCTGTTTTCTCCTATAGGGATACATATATTTGGAACTCTAAATCAAACACGGTTTGTGCTAGCTCTAGGAAACTTGACACAATAAAGCAGTTTCAAGTTTTATCTCTATGGTTTGTTTGCTGTTGATGTAGCCCTAAGCAGAGACTGGCGAATATCACATTCATGGAAAGGGGTTGCCAAGCTTCCAAAAAACTACGAGTTGCCTGTAATCTCAGCAAACATTTTTTCACCCAATCTTGATGATTCTTTCAGGTAATGATCAGTACACCAAAACCACTTGGCTCACCAAATTTCGTTCTTCTAGGTTAAACCGTTCGTTTTCAGTAACCGTTTTCATTTTTAGGTTTCACTCTGTTTTCTCCTATAGTGATACATGTATTTGGAACTCTAAATCAAACACGGTTTGTACTAGCTCTATGAAACTTGACACAATAAAGCAGTTTCAAGTTCTATCTTTATGGTTTGTTTGCTGTTGATGTAGCCCTAAGCAGAGACTGGCGAAAATCACTTTCATGGAAAGGGGTTGCCAAGCTTCCAAATAACTACGAGTTTCCTGAAATCTCAGCCAACATTTTTTCACCCAATCTTGATGATTCTTTCAGGTAATGATCAGTACACCAAAACGACTTGGCTCACCAAATTTCGTTCTTCTAGGTTAAACCGTTCGTTTGCAGTAACCGTTTTCATTTTTAGGTTTCACTCTGTTTTCTCCTATAGGGATACATGTATTTGGAACTCTAAATCAAACACGGTTTATGCTAGCTCTTTGAAAATTGACACAATAAAGCAGTTTCAAGTTCTATCTCTATGGTTTGTTTGCTGTTGATGAAGCCCTAAGCAGAGAGTGGCGAGAATCACTTTCATGGAAAGGGTTTACCAAGCTTCCAAAAAACTACGAGTTGCCTTAAATCTCAGCCAACATTTTTTCACCCAATCTTGATGATTCTTTCATTTAATGATCAGTACACCAAAACCACTTGGCTCACCAAATTTCGTTCTTCTAGGTTAATCAGTTCGTTTGCAGTAACCGTTTTCATTTTTAGGTTTCACTCTGTTTTCTCCTATAGGGATACATATATTTGGAAATCTAAATCAAACACGGTTTGTGGTAGCTCTTTGAAACTTGACACAATAAAGCAGTTTCAAGTTCTATCTCTATGGTTTGTTTGCTCTTGATGTAGCCCTAAGCAGAGACTGGCGAAAATCACTTTTATGGAAAGGGGTTGCCAAGCTTCCAAAAAACTACGAGTTGCCTGAAATCTCAGCCAACATTTTTTCACCCAATCTTGATGATTCTTTCAGGAAATGATCAGTACACCAAAACCACTTGGCTCACCATATTTCGTTCTTCTAGGTTAAACCGTTCGTTTGCAGTAACCGTTTTCATTTTTAGGCTTCACTCTGTTTTCTCCTATAGGGATACATGCATTTGGAACTCTAAATCAAACAGGGTTTGTGCTAGCTCTTTGAAACTTGACACAATAAAGCAGTTTCAAGTTCTATCTCTATGATTTGTTTGCTGTTGATGTAGCCCTAAGCAGAGACTGGCGAAAATCACTTTCATGGAAAGGAGTTGCCAAGCTTCCAAAAAACTACGAGTTGCCTGAAATCTCAGCAAACATTTTTTCACCCAATCTTGATGATTCTTTCAGGTAATGATCAGTACCCTAAAACCACTTGGATCACCATATTTCGTTCTTCTAGTTTAAACTGTTCGTTTGCCGTAACCGTTTTCATTTTTAGGTTTCACTCTGTTTTCTCCTATAGGGATACATGTATTTGGAACTCTAAATCAAACACGGTTTGTGCTAGCTCTAGGAAACTTGACACAATAAAGCAGTTTCAAGTTTTATCTCTATGGTTTGTTTGCTGTTGATGTAGCCCTAAGCAGAGACTGGCGAATATCACATTCATGGAAAGGGGTTGCCAAGCTTCCAAAAAACTACGAGTTGCCTGTAATCTCAGCAAACATTTTTTCACCCAATCTTGATGATTCTTTCAGGTAATGATCAGTACACCAAAACCACTTGGCTCACCAAATTTCGTTCTTCTAGGTTAAACCGTTCGTTTTCAGTAACCGTTTTCATTTTTAGGTTTCACTCTGTTTTCTCCTATAGGGATACATGTATTTGGAACTCTAAATCAAACACGGTTTGTGCTAGCTCTAGGAAACTTGACACAATAAAGCAGTTTCAAGTTTTATCTCTATGGTTTGTTTGCTGTTGATGTAGCCCTAAGCAGAGACTGGCGAATATCACATTCATGGAAAGGGGTTGCCAAGCTTCCAAAAAACTACGAGTTGCCAGTAATCTCAGCAAACATTTTTTCACCCAATCTTGATGATTCTTTCAGGTAATGATCAGTACACCAAAACCACTTGGCTCACCAAATTTCGTTCTTCTAGGTTAAACCGTTCGTTTTCAGTAACCGTTTTCATTTTTAGGTTTCACTCTGTTTTCTCCTATAGGGATACATGTATTTGGAACTCTAAATCAAACACGGTTTGTACTAGCTCTATGAAACTTGACACAATAAAGCAGTTTCAAGTTCTATCTTTATGGTTTGTTTGCTGTTGATGTAGCCCTAAGCAGAGACTGGCGAAAATCACTTTCATGGAAAGGGGTTGCCAAGCTTCCAAATAACTACGAGTTTCCTGAAATCTCAGCCAACATTTTTTCACCCAATCTTGATGATTCTTTCAGGTAATGATCAGTACACCAAAACGACTTGGCTCACCAAATTTCGTTCTTCTAGGTTAAACCGTTCGTTTGCAGTAACCGTTTTCATTTTTAGGTTTCACTCTGTTTTCTCCTATAGGGATACATGTATTTGGAACTCTAAATCAAACACGGTTTATGCTAGCTCTTTGAAACTTGACACAATAAAGCAGTTTCAAGTTCTATCTCTATGGTTTGTTTGCTGTTGATGAAGCCCTAAGCAGAGAGTGGCGAGAATCACTTTCATGGAAAGGGGTTACCAAGCTTCCAAAAAACTACGAGTTGCCTGAAATCTCAGCCAACATTTTTTCACCCAATCTTGATGATTCTTTCATTTAATGATCAGTACACCAAAACCACTTGGCTCACCAAATTTCGTTCTTCTAGGTTAATCAGTTCGTTTGCAGTAACCGTTTTCATTTTTAGGTTTCACTCTGTTTTCTCCTATAGGGATACATATATTTGGAACTCTAAATCAAACACGGTTTGTGGTAGCTCTTTGAAACTTGACACAATAAAGCAGTTTCAAGTTCTATCTCTATGGTTTGTTTGCTCTTGATGTAGCCCTAAGCAGAGACTGGCGAAAATCACTTTTATGGAAAGGGGTTGCCAAGCTTCCAAAAAACTACGAGTTGCCTGAAATCTCAGCCAACATTTTTTCACCCAATCTTGATGATTCTTTCAGGAAATGATCAGTACACCAAAACCACTTGGCTCACCATATTTCGTTCTTCTAGGTTAAACCGTTCGTTTGCAGTAACCGTTTTCATTTTTAGGCTTCACTCTGTTTTCTCCTATAGGGATACATGCATTTGGAACTCTAAATCAAACAGGGTTTGTGCTAGCTCTTTGAAACTTGACACAATAAAGCAGTTTCAAGTTCTATCTCTATGATTTGTTTGCTGTTGATGTAGCCCTAAGCAGAGACTGGCGAAAATCACTTTCATGGAAAGGAGTTGCCAAGCTTCCAAAAAACTACGAGTTGCCTGAAATCTCAGCAAACATTTTTTCACCCAATCTTGATGATTCTTTCAGGTAATGATCAGTACACCAAAACCACTTGGCTCACCAAATTTCGTTCTTCTAGGTTAAACCGTTCGTTTCAGTAACCGTTTTCATTTTTAGGTTTCACTCTGTTTTCTCCTATAGGGATACATGTATTTGGAACTCTAAATCAAACACGGTTTGTACTAGCTCTATGAAACTTGACACAATAAAGCAGTTTCAAGTTCTATCTTTATGGTTTGTTTGCTGTTGATGTAGCCCTAAGCAGAGACTGGCGAAAATCACTTTCATGGAAAGGGGTTGCCAAGCTTCCAAATAACTACGAGTTTCCTGAAATCTCAGCCAACATTTTTTCACCCAATCTTGATGATTCTTTCAGGTAATGATCAGTACACCAAAACGACTTGGCTCACCAAATTTCGTTCTTCTAGGTTAAACCGTTCGTTTGCAGTAACCGTTTTCATTTTTAGGTTTCACTCTGTTTTCTCCTATAGGGATACATGTATTTGGAACTCTAAATCAAACACGGTTTATGCTAGCTCTTTGAAACTTGACACAATAAAGCAGTTTCAAGTTCTATCTCTATGGTTTGTTTGCTGTTGATGAAGCCCTAAGCAGAGAGTGGCGAGAATCACTTTCATGGAAAGGGGTTACCAAGCTTCCAAAAAACTACGAGTTGCCTGAAATCTCAGCCAACATTTTTTCACCCAATCTTGATGATTCTTTCATTTAATGATCAGTACACCAAAACCACTTGGCTCACCAAATTTCGTTCTTCTAGGTTAATCAGTTCGTTTGCAGTAACCGTTTTCATTTTTAGGTTTCACTCTGTTTTCTCCTATAGGGATACATATATTTGGAACTCTAAATCAAACACGGTTTGTGGTAGCTCTTTGAAACTTGACACAATAAAGCAGTTTCAAGTTCTATCTCTATGGTTTGTTTGCTCTTGATGTAGCCCTAAGCAGAGACTGGCGAAAATCACTTTTATGGAAAGGGGTTGCCAAGCTTCCAAAAAACTACGAGTTGCCTGAAATCTCAGCCAACATTTTTTCACCCAATCTTGATGATTCTTTCAGGAAATGATCAGTACACCAAAACCACTTGGCTCACCATATTTCGTTCTTCTAGGTTAAACCGTTCGTTTGCAGTAACCGTTTTCATTTTTAGGCTTCACTCTGTTTTCTCCTATAGGGATACATGCATTTGGAACTCTAAATCAAACAGGGTTTGTGCTAGCTCTTTGAAACTTGACACAATAAAGCAGTTTCAAGTTCTATCTCTATGATTTGTTTGCTGTTGATGTAGCCCTAAGCAGAGACTGGCGAAAATCACTTTCATGGAAAGGAGTTGCCAAGCTTCCAAAAAACTACGAGTTGCCTGAAATCTCAGCAAACATTTTTTCACCCAATCTTGATGATTCTTTCAGGTAATGATCAGTACACCAAAACCACTTGGCTCACCAAATTTCGTTCTTCTAGGTTAAACCGTTCGTTTGCAGTAACCGTTTTCATTTTTAGGTTTCACTCTGTTTTCTCCTATAGGAATACATGTATTTGAAACTCTAAATCAAACAGGGTTTGTGATAGCTCTTTGAAACTTGTCACAATAAAGCAGTTTCAAGTTCTCTCTCTATGGTTTGTTTGCTGTTGATGTAGCCCTAAGCAGAGACTGGCGAAAATCACTTTCATTGAAAGGGGTTGCCAAGCTTCCAAAAAACTAAGAGTTGCCTGAAATCTCAGCAAACATTTTTTCACCCAATCTTGATGATTCTTTCAGGTAATGATCTGTACACCAAAAACACTTGGCTCACGAAATTTCGTTCTTCTAGGTTAAACCGTTCGTTTGCAGTAACCGTTTTCATTTTTAAGTTTCACTCTGTTTTCTCCTATAGAAATACATGTATTTGGAACTCTAAATCAAACACGGTTTGTGCTAGCTCTTTGAAACTTGACACAATAAAGCAGTTTCAAGTTCTATCTCTATGGTTTGTTTGCTGTTGATGAAGCCCTAAGCAGAGAGTGGCGAGAATCACTTTCATGGAAAGGGGTTGCCAAGCTTCCAAAAAACTACGAATTGCCTGAAATCTCAGCCAACATTTTTTCACCCAATCTTGATGATTCTTTCAGGTATTGATCAGTACACCAAAACCACTTGGCTCACCAAATTTCGTTCTTCTAGGTTAAACCGTTCGTTTGCAGTAACCGTTTTCATTTTTAGGTTTCACTCTGTTTTCTCCTATAGGGATACATATATTTGGAACTCTAAATCAAACACGGTTTGTGCTAGCTCTTTGAAACTTGACACAATAAAGCAGTTTCAAGTTCTATCTGAATGGTTTGTTTGCTGTTGATGTAGCCCTAAGCAGAGACTGGCGAAAATCACTTTCATGGAAAGGGGTTGCCAAGCTTCCAAAAAACTACGAGTTGCCTGAAATCTCAGCCAACATTTTTTGACCCAATCTTGATGATTCTTTCACGTAATGATCAGTACACCAAAACCACTTGGCTCACCAAATTTCGTTCTTCTAGGTTAAACCGTTCGTTTGCAGTAACCGTTTTCATTTTTAGGTTTCACTCTGTTTTCTTCTATAGAGATACATGTATTTGGAACTATAAATGAAACACGGTATGTGCTAGCTCTTTGAAACTTGACACAATAAAGAATTCTCAAGTTCTATCTCTATGGTTTGTTTGCTGTTGATGTAGCCCTAAGCAGAGACTGGAGAAAATCACTTTCATGGAAAGGGGTTGCCAAGCTTCCAAAAAACTATGAGTTGCCTGAAATCTCAGCAAAATTTTTTCACCCAATCTTGATGATTCTTTCAGGTAATGATCAGTACACCAAAACCACTTGGCTCACCATATTTCGTTCTTCTACGTTAAACCATTCGTTTGCAGTAACCGTTTTCATTTTTAGGTTTCACTCTGTTTTCTCTTATAGGGATACATGTATTTGGAACTCTAAAACAAACACGGTTTGTGCTAGCTGTTTGAAACTTGACACAATAAAGCAGTTTCAAATTCTATCTCTATGGTTTGTTTGCTGTTGATGTAGCCCTAAGCAGAGACTGGCGAAAATCACTTTCATGGAAAGGGGTTGCCAAGCTTCCAAAAAACTACGAGTTCCCTGAAATCTCAGCAAACATGTTTTGACCCAATCTTGATAATTCTTTCAGGTAATGATCAGTACACCAAAACCACTAGGCTCACCAAGTTTCGTTCTTCTAGGTTAAACCGTTCGTTTGCAGTAACCGTTTTTATTTTTAGGTTTCACTCTGTTTTCTCCTATAGGGATACATGTATTTAGAACTCTAAATCAAACACGGTTTGTGCTAGCTCTTTGAAACTTGACACAATAAAGCAGTTTCAAGTTCTATCTCTATGGTTTGTTTGCTGTTGATGTAGCCCTAAGCAGAGACTGGAGAAAATCACTTTCATGGAAAGGGGTTGCCAAGCTTCCAAAAAACTACGAGTTGCCTGAAATCTCAGCAAACATTTTTTCACTTAATCTTGATGATTCTTTCAGGTAATGATCAGTACACCAAAATCACTAGGCTCACCCAGTTTCATTCTTCTATGTTAAACCGTTCGTTTGCAGTAACCATTTTCATTTTTAGGTTTCACTCTGTTTTCTCCTATAGGGATACATGTATTTGGAACTCTAAATAAAACACGGTTTGTGCTAGCTCTTTGAAACTTGACACAATAAAGCAGTTTAAAGTTCTATCTCTATGGTTTGTTTGCTGTTGATGTAGCCCTAAGCAGAGACTGGCGAAAATCACTTTCATGGAAACGGGTTGCCAAGCTTCCAAAAAACTACGAGTTTCCTGAAATCTCAGCCAACATTTTTTCACCCAATCTTGATGATACTTTCAAGTAATGATGAGTACACCAAAACCTCTTGGCTCACCAAATTTCGTTCTTCTAGGTTAAACCGTTCATTTGCAGTAACCGTTTTCCTTTTTAGGTTTCACTCTGTTTTCTCCTATAGGGATACATGTATTTGGAACTCTAAATCAAACACGGTTTGTGCTAGCTCTTTGAAACTTGACACAATAAAGAAGTTTCAAGTTCTATCACTATGGTTTGTTTTCTGTTGTTGTAGCCCTAAGCAGAGTGTGGCGAGAATCACTTTCATGGAAAGAAGTTGCCAAGCTTCCAAAAAACTACGAGTTTCCTGAAATCTCAGCCAGCATTTTTTCACCCAATCTTGATGATACTTTCAAGTAATGATGAGTACACCAAAACCACTTGGCTCACCAAATTTCGTTCTTCTAGTTTAAATCGTTCGTTTGCAGGAACCGTTTTCCTTTTTAGGTTTCACTCTGTTTTCTCCTATAGGGATACATGTATTTGGAATTCTAAATCAAACACGGTTTGTGCTAGCTCTTTGAAATTTGACACAATAAAACAGTTTCAAGTTCTATCTGTATGGTTTGTTTGCTGTTGATGTAGCCCTAAGCAGAGACTGGCGAAAATCACTTTCATGGAAAGGGGTTGCCATGCTTCCAAAAAACTACGAGTTGCCTGAAATCTCAGCCAACATTTTTTGACCCAATCTTGATGATTCTTTCACGTAATGATCAGTACACCAAAACCACTTGGCTCACCATATTTCGTTCTTCTAGGTTAAGCTGTTCGTTTGCAGTAACCGTTTTCATTATTAGGTTTCACTCTGTTTTCTCCTGTAGGGATACATGTATTGGAACTCTAAATCATACAGGGTTTGTGCTAGCTCTTTGAAACTTGACACAATAAAGCAGTTTCAAGTTCTATCTCTATGGTTTGTTTGCTGTTGATGTAGCCCTAAGCAGAGAGTGGCGAAAATCACTTTCATGGAAAGGGGTTGCCAAGCTTCCAAAAAACTACGAGTTGCCTGAAATCTTAGCCAACATTTTTTCACCCAATCTTGATGATTCTTTCAGGTAATGATCAGTACACCAAAACCACTTGGCTCACCAAATTTCGTTCTTCTAGGTTAAACCGTTCGTTTGCAGTAACCGTTTTCATTTTTAGGTTTCACTCTGTTTTCTCCTATAGGGATGCATGTATTTGGAACTCTAAATCAAACACGGTTTGTGCTAGCTCTTTGAAACTTGACACAATAAAGCAGTTTCAAGTTCCATCTCTATGGTTTGTTTGCTGTTGATGTAGCCCTAAGCAGAGATTGGCGAAAATCACTTTCATGGAAAGGGGTTGCCAAACTTCCAAAACACTACGAGTTTCCTGAAATCTCAGCCAACATTTTTTCACCCAATCTTGATGATTCTTTCACGTAATGATCAGTACACCAAAACCACTTGGCTCACCAAATATCGTTCTTCTAGGTTAAACCGTTCGTTTGCAGTAACCGTTTTCATTTTTAGGTTTCACTCTGTTTTCTTCTATAGAGATACATGTATTTGGAACTCTAAATGAAACACGGTATGTGCTATCTCTTTGAAACTTGACACAATAAAGAAGTCTCAAGTTCTATCTCTATGGTTTGTTTGCTGTTGATGTAGCCCTAAGCAGAGACTGGAGAAAATCACTTTCATGGAAAGGGGTTGCCAAGCTTCCAAAAAACTATGAGTTGTCTGAAATCTCAGCAAACATTTTTTCACCCAATCTTGATGATTCTTTCAGGTAATGATCAGTACACCAAAACCACTTGGCTCACCATATTTCGTTCTTCTACGTTAAACCATTCGTTTGCAGTAACCGTTTTCATTTTTAGGTTTTACTCTGTTTTCTCTTATAGGGATACATGTATTTGGAACTCTAAAACAAACACGGTTTGTGCTAGCTGTTTGAAACTTGACACAATAAAGCAGTTTCAAATTCTATCTCTATGGTTTGTTTGCTGTTGATGTAGCCCTAAGCAGAGACTGGCGAAAATCACTTTCATGGAAAGGGGTTGCCAAGCTTCCAAAAAACTACGAGTTCCCTGAAATCTCAGCAAACATGTTTTGACCCAATCTTGATGATTCTTTCAGGTAATGATCAGTACACCAAAACCACTAGGCTCACCAAGTTTCGTTCTTCTAGGTTAAACCGTTCGTTTGCCGTAACCGTTTTTATTTTTAGGTTTCACTCTGTTTTCTCCTATAGGGATACATGTATTTAGAACTCTAAATCAAACACGGTTTGTGCTAGCTCTTTGAAACTTGACACAATAAAGCAGTTTAAAGTTCTATCTCTATGGTTTGTTTGCTGTTGATGTACCCCTAATCAGAGAATGGCGAAAATCACTTTCATGGAAAGGGGTTGCCAAGCTTCCAAAAAACTACAAGTTGCCTGAAATCTCAGCAAACATTTTTTCACCCAATCTTGATGATTCTTTCAGGTAATGATCAGTACACCAAAATCACTAGGCTCACCCAGTTTCATTCTTCTATGTTAAACCGTTCGTTTGCAGTAACCATTTTCATTTTTAGGATTCACTCTGTTTTCTCCTATAGGGATACATGTATTTGGAACTCTAAATAAAACACGGTTTGTGCTAGCTCTTTGAAACTTGACACAATAAAGCAGTTTAAAGTTCTATCTCTATGGTTTGTTTGCTGTTGATGTAGCCCTAAGCAGAGACTGGCGAAAATCACTTTCATGGAAACGGGTTGCCAAGCT
>NW_027521341.1:49793-94045 GCF_052094955.1 Ictidomys tridecemlineatus
GACTGGCGAAAATCACTTTCATGGAAAGGGGTGGCTAAGCTTCCAAAAACTACGAGTTGCCAGAAATCTCAGCCAACATTTTTTCCCCCAATCTTGATGATTCTTTCAGGTAATGATCTGTACACCAAATCAACTTGGCTCACCAAATTTCGTTCTTATAGGTTAAACCATTCGTTTACAGTAACCGTTTTCATTTTTAGGTTTCACTCTGTTTTCTCCTATAGGGATACATGTATTTGGAACTCTAAATCAAACACGGTTTGTGCTAGCTCTTTGAAACTTGACACAATAAAGCAGTTTCAAGTTCTATCTCTATGGTTTGTTTGCTGTTGATGTAGCCCTAAGCAGAGACTGGCGAAAATCCCTTTCATGGAAAGGGGTTGCCAAGCTTCCAAAAAACTACGAGTTGCCTGAAATCTCAGCAAACATTTTTTCACCCAATCTTGATGATTTTTTCAGGTAATGATCAGTACACCAAAACCATATGGCTCACCAAATTTCATACTTCTAGTTTAAACTGTTCGTTTGCAGTAACCGTTTTCATTTTTAGGTTTCACTCTGTTTTCTCCTATAGGATACATGTATTTGGAACTCTAAATCAAACACGGTTTGTGCTAGCTCTTTGAAACTTGACAAAATAAAGCAGTTTCAAGTTCTTTCTCTATGGTTTGTTTGCTGTTGATGTAGCCCTAAGCAGAGACTGTCGAAAATCACTTTAATAGAAAGGGGGTTGCCAAGCTTCCAAAAAACTACGAGTTGCCTGAAATCTCAGCCAACATTTTTTCACCCAATCTTGATGCTTCTTTCAGGTAATGATCAGTACACCAAAACCACTTGGCTCACCAAATTTCGTTCTTCTAGGTTAAACCGTTCGTTTTCAGTAACCGATTTCATTTTTAGGTTTCACTGTTTTCTCCTATAGGGATACATGTATTTGGAACCCTACATCAAACACGGTTTGTGGTAGCTCTTTGGAACTTGACACAATAAAGCAGTTTGAATTTCTATCTCTATGGTTTGTTTGCTGTTGATGTAGCCCTAAGCAGAGACTGGCTAAAATCACATTCATTGAAACAGGTTGCCAAGCTTCCAAAAAACTACGAGTTTCCTGAAATCTCAGCAAACATTTTTTGACCCAATCTTGATGATTCTTTCAGGTAATGATCAGTACACCAAAACCACTTGGCTCACCAAATTTCGTTCTTCTAGGTTAAACCGTTCGTTTGCAGTAACCGTTTTCCTTTTTAGGTTTCACTCTGTTTTCTCCTATAGTGATACATATATTTGGAAGTCTAAGTCAAACACGGTTTGTGCTAGCTCTTTGAAACTTGACACAATAAAGCAGTTTCAAGTTCTATCTCTATGGTTTGTTTTCTGTTGATGTAGCCCTAAGCAGAGAGTGGCGAGAATCACTTTCATGGAAAGGGGTTGCCAAGCTTCCAAAAAAACTACGAGTTTCCTGAAATCTCAGCCAACATTTTTTCACCCAATCTTGATGATACTTTCAAGTAATGATGAGTACACCAGAACCACTTGGCTCACCAAATTTCGTTCTACTAGGTTAAACCTTTCATTTGCAGTAACCGTTTTCATTTTTAGGTTTCACTCTGTTTGCTCCTATAAAGATACATGTATTTGGAACTCTAAATCAAACACGGTTTGTGCTAGCTCTTTGAAACTTGACACAATAAAGCAGTTTCAAGTTCTATTCTGTGGTTTGTTTGCTGTTGATGTAGCCCTAAGCAGAGACTGGCGAAAATCACTTTCATGGAAAGGGGTTGCCAAGCTTCCAAAAAACTGCGAATTGCCTGAAATCTCAGCCAACATTTTTTCACCCAATCTTGATGATTCTTTCAGGTAATGATCAGTACACCAAAACCACTTGGCTCACCAAATTTCGTTCTTCTAGGTTAAACAGTTCGTTTACAGTAACCGTTTTCATTTTTAGGTTTCACTCTGTTTTCTCCTATAGGGATACATGTATTTAGAACTCTAAATGAAACACGGTTTGTGCTAGCTCTTTGAAACTTGACACAATAAAGCAGTTTCAAGTTCTATCTCTATGGTTTGTTTGCTTTTGATGTAGCCCCTAAGTAGAGATTGACTAAAATCACATTCATGGAAACGGGTTGCCAAGCTTCCAAAACACTACGAGTTTCCTGAAATCTCAGCAAACATTTTTTTCACCCCAATTTTTTTGATTCTTTCAGGTAATGATCAGTACACCAAAACCACTTGGCTGACCAAATTTCGTTCTTCTAGGTTAACCGTTCGTTTGCAGTAACCGTTTTCATTTTTAGGTTTCACTCTGTTTTCTCCTATAGGGATACATGTATTTGGAACTCTAAATCAAACACGGTTTGTGCTAGCTCTTTGAAACTTGACACAATAAAGCAGTTTCAAGATCTATCTCTATGGTTTGTTTTCTGTTGATGTAGCCCTAAGCAGAGAGTGGCGAGAATCACTTTCATGGAAAGGGGTTGCCAAGCTTCCAAAAAAACTACGAGTTTCCTGAAATCTCAGCAAACATTTTTTCACCCAATTTTGATGAATCTTTCAGGTAATGATCAGTACACCAAAACCACTTGGGTCACCAAATTTCGTTCTTCTAGGTTAAACCGTTCGTTTGCAGTAACCGTTTTCATTTTTAGGTCTCCCTCTGTTTTCTCCTATAGGGATACATGTATTTGGAACTCTAAATCAAACACGGTTTGTGCTAGCTCTTTGAAACTTGACACAATAAAGCAGTTTCAAGTTCTATCTCTATGGTTAGTTTGCTGTTGATGTAGCCCTAAGCAGAGACTGGCGAAAATCACTTTCATGGAAAGGGGTTTCCAAGCTTCCAAAAAAACTACGAGTTGCCTGAAATCTCAGCGAACATTTTTTCACCCACTCTTGATGATTCTTTCAGGTAATGCTCAGTACACCAAAACCACTTGGCTCACCAAATTTCGTTTTTCTATGTTAAACCGTTCGTTTGCAGTAACCGTTTTCCTTTTTAGGTTTCACTCTGTTTTCTCCTATTGGGATACATGTTTTTGGAACTCTAAATCAAACAGGGTTTGTGCTAGCTCTTTGAAACTTGAAACAATAAAGAAGTTTCAAGTTCTATCTCTATGGTTTATTTGCTGTTGATGTAGCCCTAAGCAGAGACTGGCGAAAATCACTTTCATGGAAAGGGGTGGCCAAGCTTCCATAAAACTACGAGTTGCCTGAAATCTCAGCCAACATTTTTTCCCCCAATCTTGATGATTCTTTCAGGTAATGATCTGTACACCAAATCAACTTGGCTCACCAAATTTCGTTCTTATAGGTTAAACCATTCGTTTACAGTAACCGTTTTCATTTTTAGGTTTCACTCTGTTTTCTCCTATAGGGATACATGTATTTGGAACTCTAAATCAAACACGGTTTGTGCTAGCTCTTTGAAACTTGACACAATAAAGCAGTTTCAAGTTCTATCTCTATGGTTTGTTTGCTGTTGATGTAGCCCTAAGCAGAGACTGGCGAAAATCCCTTTCATGGAAAGGGGTTGCCAAGCTTCCAAAAAACTACGAGTTGCCTGAAATCTCAGCAAACATTTTTTCACCCAATCTTGATGATTTTTTCAGGTAATGATCAGTACACCAAAACCATTTGGCTCACCAAATTTCATACTTCTAGTTTAAACTGTTCGTTTGCAGTAACCGTTTTCATTTTTAGGTTTCACTCTGTTTTCTCCTATAGGGATACATGTATTTGGAACTCTAAATCAAACACGGTTTGTGCTAGCTCTTTGAAACTTGACAAAATAAAGCAGTTTCAAGTTCTTTCTCTATGGTTTGTTTGCTGTTGATATAGCCCTAAGCAGAGACTGGCGAAAATCACTTTAATAGAAAGGGGTTGCCAAGCTTCCAAAAAACTACGAGTTGCCTGAAATCTCAGCCAACATTTTTTCACCCAATCTTGATGATTCTTTCAGGTAATGATCAGTACACCAAAACCACTTGGCTCACCAAATTTCGTTCTTCTAGGTTAAACAGTTCGTTTACAGTAACCGTTTTCATTTTTAGGTTTCACTCTGTTTTCTCCTATAGGGATACATGTATTTAGAACTCTAAATGAAACACGGTTTGTGCTAGCTCTTTGAAACTTGACACAATAAAGCAGTTTCAAGTTCTATCTCTATGGTTTGTTTGCTTTTGATGTAGCCCTAAGTAGAGATTGACTAAAATCACATTCATGGAAACGGGTTGCCAAGCTTCCAAAAAACTACGAGTTGCATGAAATCTCAGCCAACGTTTTTTTACCCAATCTTGATGATTCTTTCAGGTAATGATCAGCACACCAAAAACACTTGGCTCACCAAATTTCGTTCTTCTAGGTTAAACCGTTCGTTTTCAGTAACCGTTTTCATTTTTAGGTTTCACTCTGTTTTCTCCTATAGGGATACATGTATTTGGAACTCTAAATCAAACACGGTTTGTACTAGCTCTATGAAACTTGACACAATAAAGCAGTTTCAAGTTCTATCTTTATGGTTTGTTTGCTGTTGATGTAGCCCTAAGCAGAGACTGGCGAAAATCACTTTCATGGAAAGGGGTTGCCAAGCTTCCAAATAACTACGAGTTTCCTGAAATCTCAGCCAACATTTTTTCACCCAATCTTGATGATTCTTTCAGGTAATGATCAGTACACCAAATCGACTTGGCTCACCAAATTTCGTTCTTCTAGGTTAAACCGTTCGTTTGCAGTAACCGTTTTCATTTTTAGGTTTCACTCTGTTTTCTCCTATAGGGATACATGTATTTGGAACTCTAAATCAAACACGGTTTGTGCTAGCTCTTTGAAACTTGACACAATAAAGCAGTTTCAAGTTCTATCTCTATGGTTTGTTTGCTGTTGATGTAGCCCTAAGCAGAGACTGGCGAAAATCACTTTCATTAAAAGGGGTTGCCAAGCTTCCAAAAAACTACGAGTTGCTTGAAATCTCAGCAAACATTTTTTCACCCAATCTTGATGATTCTTTCAGGTAATGATCAGTACACCAAAACCACTTGGCTCAGCAAATTTCGTTCTTCTAGTTTAAACTGTTCGTTTGCAGTAACCGTTTTCATTTTTAGGTTTCACTCTGTTTTCTCCTATAGGGATACATGTATTTGGAACTCTAAATCAAACACGGTTTGTGCTAGCTCTTTGAAACTTGACAAAATAAAGCAGTTTTAAGTTCTTTCTCTATGGTTTGTTTGCTGTTGATGTAGCCCTACGCAGAAACTGGCGAAAATCATTTTAATAGAAAGGGGTTGCCAAGCTTCCAAAAAACTACGAGTTGCCTGAAATCTCAGCCAACATTTTTTCACCCAATCTTGATGATTCTTTCAGGTAATGATCAGTACACCAAAACCACTTGGCTCACCAAATTTCGTTCTTCTAGGTTAAACCGTTCGTTTGCAGTAACCGATTTCATTTTTAGGTTTCACTGTTTTCTCCTATAGGGATACATGTATTTGGAAACCCTAAATCAAACACGTTTTGTGCTAGCTCTTTGAAACTTGACACAATAAAGCAGTTTCAAGTTCTATCTCTATTGTTTGTTTGCTGTTGATGTAGCCCTAAGCAGAGACTGGCGAAAATCACTTTCATGGAAAGGGGTTGCCAAGGTTCCAAAAACTACGAGTTTCCTGAAATCTCAGCAAACATTTTTTCACCCAATCTTGATGATTCTTTCAGGTAATGATCAGTACACTAAAACCACTTGGATCACCATATTTCGTTCTTCTAGTTTAAACTGTTCGTTTGCCGTAACCGTTTTCATTTTAGGTTTCACTGTTTTCTCCTATAGGGATACATGTATTTGGAACTCTAAATCAAACACGGTTTGTGCTAGCTCTTTGAAACTTGACACAATAAAGCAGTTTCAAGTTTTATCCCTATGGTTTGTTTGCTGTTGATGTAGCCCTAAGCAGAGACTGGCGAAAATCACATTCATAGAAAGGGGTTGCCAAGCTTCCAAAAAACTACGAGTTGCCTGTAATCTCAGCCAACATTTTTTCACCCAATCTTGATGATTCTTTCAGGTAATGATCAGTACACCAAAACCACTTGGCTCACCAAATTTCGTTCTTCTAGGTTAAACCGTTCGTTTTCAGTAACCGTTTTCATTTTTAGGTTTCACTCTGTTTTCTCCTATAGGGATACATGTATTTGGAACTCTAAATCAAACACGGTTTGTACTAGCTCTATGAAACTTGACACAATAAAGCAGTTTCAAGTTCTATCTCTATGGTTTGTTTGCTGTTGATGTAGCCCTAAGCAGAGACTGGCGAAAATCACTTTCATGGAAAGGGTTTGCCAAGCTTCCAAATAACTACGAGTTTCCTGAAATCTCAGCCAACATTTTTTCACCCAATCTTGATGATTCTTTCAGGTAATGATCAGTACACCAAAACCACTTGGCTGACCAAATTTCGTTCTTCTAGGTTAAACCGTTCGTTTGCAGTAACCGTTTTCATTTTTAGGTTTCACTCTGTTTTCTCCTATAGGGATACATGTATTTGGAACTCTAAATCAAACACGGTTTGTGCTAGCTCTTTGAAACTTGACACAATAAAGCAGTTTCAAGATCTATCTCTATGGTTGGTTTTCTGTTGATGTAGCCCTAAGCAGAGAGTGGCGAGAATCACTTTCATGGAAAGGGGTTGCCAAGCTTCCAAAAAAACTACGAGTTTCCTGAAATCTCAGCAAACATTTTTTCACCCAATTTTGATGAATCTTTCAGGTAATGATCAGTACACCAAAACCACTTGGGTCACCAAATTTCGTTCTTCTAGGTTAAACCGTTCGTTTGCAGTAACCGTTTTCATTTTTAGGTCTCCCTCTGCTTTCTCCTATAGGGATACATGTATTTGGAACTCTAAATCAAACACGGTTTGTGCTAGCTCTTTGAAACTTGACACAATAAAGCAGTTTCAAGTTCTATCTCTATGGTTAGTTTGCTGTTGATGTAGCCCTAAGCAGAGACTGGCGAAAATCACTTTCATGGAAAGGGGTTTCCAAGCTTCCAAAAAACTACGAGTTGCCTGAAATCTCAGCGAACATTTTTTCACCCACACTTGATGATTCTTTCAGGTAATGCTCAGTACACCAAAACCACTTGGCTCACCAAATTTCGTTTTTCTATGTTAAACCGTTCGTTTGCAGTAACCGTTTTCCTTTTTAGGTTTCACTCTGTTTTCTCCTATTGGGATACATGTTTTTGGAACTCTAAATCAAACAGGGTTTGTGCTAGCTCTTTGAAACTTGAAACAATAAAGAAGTTTCAAGTTCTATCTCTATGGTTTATTTGCTGTTGATGTAGCCCTAAGCAGAGACTGGCGAAAATCACTTTCATGAAAAGGGGTGGCCAAGCTTCCAAAAAACTACGAGTTGCCTGAAATCTCAGCCAACATTTTTTCCCCCAATCTTGATGATTCTTTCAGGTAATGATCTGTACACCAAATCAACTTGGCTCACCAAATTTCGTTCTTATAGGTTAAACCATTCGTTTACAGTAACCGTTTTCATTTTTAGGTTTCACTCTGTTTTCTCCTATAGGGATACATGTATTTGGAACTCTAAATCAAACACGGTTTGTGCTAGCTCTTTGAAACTTGACACAATAAAGCAGTTTCAAGTTCTATCTCTATGGTTTGTTTGCTGTTGATGTAGCCCTAAGCAGAGACTGGCGAAAATCCCTTTCATGGAAAGGGGTTGCCAAGCTTCCAAAAAACTACGAGTTGCCTGAAATCTCAGCAAACATTTTTTCACCCAATCTTGATGATTTTTTCAGGTAATGATCAGTACACCAAAACCATTTGGCTCACCAAATTTCATACTTCTAGTTTAAACTGTTCGTTTGCAGTAACCGTTTTCATTTTTAGGTTTCACTCTGTTTTCTCCTATAGGGATACATGTATTTGGAACTCTAAATCAAACACGGTTTGTGCTAGCTCTTTGAAACTTGACAAAATAAAGCAGTTTCAAGTTCTTTCTCTATGGTTTGTTTGCTGTTGATGTAGCCCTAAGCAGAGACTGGCGAAAATCACTTTAATAGAAAGGGGTTGCCAAGCTTCCAAAAAACTACGGGTTGCCTGAAATCTCAGCCAACATTTTTTCACCCAATCTTGATGATTCTTTCAGGTAATGATCAGTACACCAAAACCACTTGGCTCACCAAATTTCGTTCTTCTAGGTTAAACCGTTCGTTTGCAGTAACCGATTTCATTTTTAGGTTTCACTGTTTTCTCCTATAGGGATACATGTATTTGGAACCCTACATCAAACACGGTTTGTGGTAGCTCTTTGGAACTTGACACAATAAAGCAGTTTGAATTTCTATCTCTATGGTTTGTTTGCTGTTGATGTAGCCCTAAGCAGAGACTGGCTAATATCACATTCATTGAAACAGGTTGCCAAGCTTCCAAAAAACTACGAGTTTCCTGAAATCTCAGCAAACATTTTTTGACCCAATCTTGATGATTCTTTCAGGTAATGATCAGTACACCAAAACCACTTGGCTCACCAAATTTCGTTCTTCTAGGTTAAACCGTTCGTTTGCAGTAACCGTTTTCCTTTTTAGGTTTCACTCTGTTTTCTCCTATAGGGATACATGTATTTGGAAGTCTAAGTCAAACACGGTTTGTGCTAGCTCTTTGAAACTTGACACAATAAAGCAGTTTCAAGTCCTATCTCTCTGGTTTGTTTGCTGTTGATGTAGCCCTAAGCAGAGATTGGCGAAAATCACTTTCATGGAAAGGGGTTGCCAAGCTTCCAAAAAACTACGAGTTGCCTGAAATCTCAGCCAACATTTTTTCACCCAATCTTGATGATTCTTTCAGGTAATGATCAGTAAACCAAAACCACTTGGGTCACCAAATTTCGTTCTTCTAGGTTAAACCGTTTGTTTGCAGTAACCGTTTTCATTTTTAGGTTTCACTCTGTTTTCTCCTATAGAAATACATATATTTAGAACTCTAAATCAAACACAGTTTGTGGTACCTCTTTGAAACTTGACACAATAAAGCAGTTTCTAGTTCTATCTCTATGGTTTGGTTGCTGTTGATGTAGCCCTAAGCAGAGAATGGTGAAAAACACTTTCATAGAAAGGGGTTGCCAAGCTTCCAAAAAACTACAAATTGCCTGAAATCTCAGCAAACATTTTTTCACCCAATATTGATGATACTTTCAGGTAATGATCAGTACACCAAAACCACTAGGCTCACCAAGTTTCGTTCTTCTAGGTTAAACCGTTCGTTTGCAGTAACCGTTTTCATTTTTTGGTTTCACTCTGTTTTCTCCTATAGGGATACATGTATTTGGAACTCTAAATCAAACACGGTTTGTGTTAGCTCTTCGAAACTTGACACAATAAAGCAGTTTCAAGTTCTATCTCTATGGTTTGTTTGCTGTTGATGTAGCCCTAAGCAGAGAGTGGCGAAAATCACTTTCATGGAAAGGGGTTGCCAAGCTTCCAAAAAACTACGAGTTGCCTGAAATCTCAGCCAATGTTTTTTCACCCAATCTTGATGATTCTTTCAGGTAATGATCAGTACACCAAAACCACTTGGCTCACCAAATTTCGTTCTTCTAGGTTAAACCGTTCATTTGCAGTAACCGTTTTCATTTTTAGGTTTCACTCTGTTTTCTGCTATAGGGATACATGTATTTGAAACTCTAAATCAAACACGGTTTGTGCTAGCTCTTTGAAACTTGACACAATAAAGCAGTTTCAAGTTCTATCTCTATGGTTTGTTTGCTGTTTATGTAGCCCTACGCAGAGAGTGGCGAAAATCACTTTCATGGAAAGGGGTTGCCTAGCTTCCAAAAAACTATGAGTTGCCTGAAATCTCAGCAAACATTTTTTCACCCAATCTTGATGATTCTTTCAGGTAATGATCAGTACACCAAAACCACTTGGCTCACCAAATTTCGTTCTTCTAGGTTAAATCGTTCGTTTGCAGTAACCGTTTTCATTTTTAGGTTTCACTCTGTTTTCTCCTATAGGGATACATGTATTTGGAACTCTAAATCAAACACGGTTTGTGTTAGGTCTTTGAAACTTCACAAAATAAAGCAGTTTCAAGTTCTATCTCTATGGTTTGTTTGCTGTTGATGTAGCCCTAAGCAGAGAGTGGTGAAAATCACTTTCATGGAAAGGGGTTGCCAAGCTTCCAAAAAACTACGAGTTGCCTGAAATCTCAGCCAATGTTTCTTCACCCAATCTTGATGATTCTTTCAGGTAATGATCAGTACACCAAAACCACTTGGCTAACCAAATTTCGTTCTTCTAGGTTAAACCGTTCATTTGCAGTAACCGTTTTCATTTTTAGGTTTCACTCTGTTTTCTGCTATAGGGATACATGTATTTGGAACTCTAAATCAAACACGGTTTTTGCTAGATCTTTGAAACTTGACACAATAAAGCAGTTTCAAGTTCTATCTCTATGGTTTGTTTGCTGTTGATATAGCCCTACGCAGAGAGTGGCGAAAATCACTTTCATGGAAAGGGGTTGCCTAGCTTCCAAAAAACTATGAGTTGCCTGAAATCTCAGCAAACATTTTTTCACCCAATCTTGATGATTCTGTCAGGTAATGATCTGTACACCAAAACCACTTGGCTCACCAAATTTCGTTCTTCTAGGTTAAATCGTTCGTTTGCAGTAACCGTTTTCATTTTTAGGTTTCACTCTGTTTTCTCCTATAGGGATACATGTATTTGAAACTCTAAATCAAACAGGGTTTGTGCTAGCTCTTTGAAACATGACACAATAAAGCAGTTTCAAGTTCTATCTTTATGATTTGTATGCTGTTGATGTAGCCCTAAGCAGAGACTGGCGAAAATCACTTTCATGGAAAGGGGTTGCCAAGCTTCCAAAAAACTACGAGTTGCCTGAAATCTCAGCAAACATTTTTTCACCCAATCTTGATGATTCTTTCAGGTAATGATCAGTACACTAAAACCACTTGGATCACCATATTTAGTTCTTCTAGTTTAAACTGTTCGTTTGCCGTAACCGTTTTCATTTTTAGGTTTCACTCTGTTTTCTCCTATAGGGATACATGTATTTGGAACTCTAAATCAAACACGGTTTGTGCTAGCTCTAGGAAACTTGACACAATAAAGCAGTTTCAAGTTTTATCTCTATGGTTTGTTTGCTGTTGATGTAGCCCTAAGCAGAGACTGGCGAATATCACATTCATGGAAAGGGGTTGCCAAGCTTCCAAAAAACTACGAGTTGCCTGTAATCTCAGCAAACATTTTTTCACCCAATCTTGATGATTCTTTCAGGTAATGATCAGTACACCAAAACCACTTGGCTCACCAAATTTCGTTCTTCTAGGTTAAACCGTTCGTTTTCAGTAACCGTTTTCATTTTTAGGTTTCACTCTGTTTTCTCCTATAGGGATACATGTATTTGGAACTCTAAATCAAACACGGTTTGTACTAGCTCTATGAAACTTGACACAATAAAGCAGTTTCAAGTTCTATCTTTATGGTTTGTTTGCTGTTGATGTAGCCCTAAGCAGAGACTGGCGAAAATCACTTTCATGGAAAGGGGTTGCCAAGCTTCCAAATAACTATGAGTTGCCTGAAATCTCAGCCAACATTTTTTCACCCAATCTTGATGATTCTTTCAGGTAATGATCAGTACACCAAATCGACTTGGCTCACCAAATTTCGTTCTTCTAGGTTAAACCGTTCGTTTGCAGTAACCGTTTTCATTTTTAGGTTTCACTCTGTTTTCTCCTATAGGGATACATGTATTTGGAACTCTAAATCAAACACGGTTTGTGCTAGCTCTTTGAAACTTGACACAATAAAGCAGTTTCAAGTTCTATCTCTATGGTTTGTTTGCTGTTGATGTAGCCCTAAGCAGAGACTGGCGAAAATCACTTTCATTAAAAGGGGTTGCCAAGCTTCCAAAAAACTACGAGTTGCTTGAAATCTCAGCAAACATTTTTTCACCCAATCTTGATGATTCTTTCAGGTAATGATCAGTACACCAAAACCACTTGGCTCAGCAAATTTCGTTCTTCTAGTTTAAACTGTTCGTTTGCAGTAACCGTTTTCATTTTTAGGTTTCACTCTGTTTTCTCCTATAGGGATACATGTATTTGGAACTCTAAATCAAACACGGTTTGTGCTAGCTCTTTGAAACTTGACAAAATAAAGCAGTTTTAAGTTCTTTCTCTATGGTTTGTTTGCTGTTGATGTAGCCCTACGCAGAAACTGGCGAAAATCATTTTAATAGAAAGGGGTTGCCAAGCTTCCAAAAAACTACGAGTTGCCTGAAATCTCAGTCAACATTTTTTCACCCAATCTTGATGATTCTTTCAGGTAATGATCAGTACACCAAAACCACTTGGCTCACCAAATTTCGTTCTTCTAGGTTAAACCGTTCGTTTGCAGTAACCGATTTCATTTTTAGGTTTCACTGTTTTCTCCTATAGGGATACATGTATTTGGAACCCTAAATCAAACACGTTTTGTGCTAGCTCTTTGAAACTTGACACAATAAAGCAGTTTCAAGTTCTATCTCTATTGTTTGTTTGCTGTTGATGTAACCCTAAGCAGAGACTGGCGAAAATCACTTTCATGGAAAGGGGTTGCCAAGGTTCCAAAAACTACGAGTTTCCTGAAATCTCAGCAAACATTTTTTCACCCAATCTTGATGATTCTTTCAGGTAATGATCAGTACACTAAAACCACTTGGATCACCATATTTCGTTCTTCTAGTTTAAACTGTTCGTTTGCCGTAACCGTTTTCATTTTTAGGTTTCACTCTGTTTTCTCCTATAGGGATACATGTATTTGGAACTCTAAATCAAACACGGTTTGTGCTAGCTCTTTGAAACTTGACACAATAAAGCAGTTTCAAGTTTTATCCCTATGGTTTGTTTGCTGTTGATGTAGCCCTAAGCAGAGACTGGCGAAAATCACATTCATGGAAAGGGGTTGCCAAGCTTCCAAAAAACTACGAGTTGCCTGTAATCTCAGCAAACATTTTTTCACCCAATCTTGATGATTCTTTCAGGTAATGATCAATACACCAAAACCACTTGGCTCACCAAATTTCGTTCTTCTAGGTTAAACCGTTCGTTTTCAGTAACCGTTTTCATTTTTAGGTTTCACTCTGTTTTCTCCTATAGGGATACATGTATTTGGAACTCTAAATCAAACACGGTTTGTACTAGCTCTATGAAACTTGACACAATAAAGCAGTTTCAAGTTCTATCTCTATGGTTTGTTTGCTGTTGATGTAGCCCTAAGCAGAGACTGGCGAAAATCACTTTCATGGAAAGGGTTTGCCAAGCTTCCAAATAACTACGAGTTTCCTGAAATCTCAGCCAACATTTTTTCACCCAATCTTGATGATTCGTTCAGGTAATGATCAGTACACCAAAACGACTTGGCTCACCAAATTTCGTTCTTCTAGGTTAAACCGTTCGTTTGCAGTAACCGTTTTCATTTTTAGGTTTCACTCTGTTTTCTCCTATAGGGATACATGTATTTGGAACTCTAAATCAAACACGGCTTATGCTAGCTCTTTGAAACTTGACACAATAAAGCAGTTTCAAGTTCTATCTCTATGATTTTTTACTGTTGATGAAGCCCTAAGCAGAGAGTGGCGAGAATTACTTTCATGGAAAGGGGTTGCCAAGCTTCCAAAAAACTACGAGTTGCCTGAAATCTCAGCCAACATTTTTTCACCCAATCTTGATGATTCTTTCATTTAATGATCAGTACACCAAAACCACTTGGCTCACCAAATTTCGTTCTTCTAGGTTAACCAGTTCGTTTTCAATAACCGTTTTCATTTTTAGGTTTCACTCTGTTTTCTCCTATAGGGATACATGTATTTGAAACTCTAAATCAAACAGGGTTTGTGCTAGCTCTTTGAAACTTGACACAATAAAGCAGTTTCAAGTTCTATCTCTATGATTTGTTTGCTGTTGATGTAGCCCTAAGCAGAGACTGGCGAAAATCACTTTCATGGAAAGGGGTTGCCAAGCTTCCAAAAAACTACGAGTTGCCTGAAATCTCAGGCAACATTTTTTGACCCAATCTTGATGATTTTTTCAGGTAATGATCAGTACACCAAAACCACTTGGCTCACCAAATTTCGTTCTTCTAGGTTAAACCGTTCGTTTGCAGTAACCGTTTTCATTTTTAGGTTTCACTCTGTTTTCTCCTATAGGGATACATGTGTTTGAAACTCTAAATCAAACAGGGTTTGTGCTAGCTCTTTGAAACATGACACAATAAAGCAGTTTCAAGTTCTATCTCTACGATTTGTTTGCTGTTGATGTAGCCCTAAGCAGAGACTGGCGAAAATCACTTTCATGGAAAGGGGTTGCCAAGCTTCCAAAAAACTACGAGTTGCCTGAAATCTCAGCAAACATTTTTTCACCCAATCTTGATGATTCTTTCAGGTAATGATCAGTACCCTAAAACCACTTGGATCACCATATTTCGTTCTTCTAGTTTAAACTGTTCGTTTGCCGTAACCGTTTTCATTTTTAGGTTTCACTCTGTTTTCTCCTATAGGGATACATGTATTTGGAACTCTGAATCAAACACGGTTTGTGCTAGCTCTAGGAAACTTGACACAATAAAGCAGTTTCAAGTTTTATCTCTATGGTTTGTTTGCTGTTGATGTAGCCCTAAGCAGAGACTGGCGAATATCACATTCATGGAAAGGGGTTGCCAAGCTTCCAAAAAACTACGAGTTGCCTGTAATCTCAGCAAACATTTTTTCACCCAATCTTGATGATTCTTTCAGGTAATGATCAGTACACCAAAACCACTTGGCTCACCAAATTTCGTTCTTCTAGGTTAAACCGTTCGTTTTCAGTAACCGTTTTCATTTTTAGGTTTCACTCTGTTTTCTCCTATAGGGATACATGTATTTGGAACTCTAAATCAAACACGGTTTGTGCTAGCTCTAGGAAACTTGACACAATAAAGCAGTTTCAAGTTTTATCTCTATGGTTTGTTTGCTGTTGATGTAGCCCTAAGCAGAGACTGGCGAATATCACATTCATGGAAAGGGGTTGCCAAGCTTCCAAAAAACTACGAGTTGCCAGTAATCTCAGCAAACATTTTTTCACCCAATCTTGATGATTCTTTCAGGTAATGATCAGTACACCAAAACCACTTGGCTCACCAAATTTCGTTCTTCTAGGTTAAACCGTTCGTTTTCAGTAACCGTTTTCATTTTTAGGTTTCACTCTGTTTTCTCCTATAGGGATACATGTATTTGGAACTCTAAATCAAACACGGTTTGTACTAGCTCTATGAAACTTGACACAATAAAGCAGTTTCAAGTTCTATCTTTATGGTTTGTTTGCTGTTGATGTAGCCCTAAGCAGAGACTGGCGAAAATCACTTTCATGGAAAGGGGTTGCCAAGCTTCCAAATAACTACGAGTTTCCTGAAATCTCAGCCAACATTTTTTCACCCAATCTTGATGATTCTTTCAGGTAATGATCAGTACACCAAAACGACTTGGCTCACCAAATTTCGTTCTTCTAGGTTAAACCGTTCGTTTGCAGTAACCGTTTTCATTTTGAGGTTTCACTCTGTTTTCTCCTATAGGGATACATGTATTTGGAACTCTAAATCAAACACGGTTTATGCTAGCTCTTTGAAACTTGACACAATAAAGCAGTTTCAAGTTCTATCTCTATGGTTTGTTTGCTGTTGATGAAGCCCTAAGCAGAGAGTGGCGAGAATCACTTTCATGGAAAGGGTTTACCAAGCTTCCAAAAAACTACGAGTTGCCTGAAATCTCAGCCAACATTTTTTCACCCAATCTTGATGATTCTTTCATTTAATGATCAGTACACCAAAACCACTTGGCTCACCAAATTTCGTTCTTCTAGGTTAATCAGTTCGTTTGCAGTAACCGTTTTCATTTTTAGGTTTCACTCTGTTTTCTCCTATAGGGATACATATATTTGGAAATCTAAATCAAACACGGTTTGTGGTAGCTCTTTGAAACTTGACACAATAAAGCAGTTTCAAGTTCTATCTCTATGGTTTGTTTGCTCTTGATGTAGCCCTAAGCAGAGACTGGCGAAAATCACTTTTATGGAAAGGGGTTGCCAAGCTTCCAAAAAACTACGAGTTGCCTGAAATCTCAGCCAAC
This sequence comes from Ictidomys tridecemlineatus, assembly GCF_052094955.1. NCBI lineage: Eukaryota > Metazoa > Chordata > Mammalia > Rodentia > Sciuridae > Ictidomys > Ictidomys tridecemlineatus. The sequence goes on from NW_027521341.1 coordinate 65,963, forward strand.
ATTTTTTCACCCAATCTTGATGATTCTTTCAGGAAATGATCAGTACACCAAAACCACTTGGCTCACCATATTTCGTTCTTCTAGGTTAAACCGTTCGTTTGCAGTAACCGTTTTCATTTTTAGGCTTCACTCTGTTTTCTCCTATAGGGATACATGCATTTGGAACTCTAAATCAAACAGGGTTTGTGCTAGCTCTTTGAAACTTGACACAATAAAGCAGTTTCAAGTTCTATCTCTATGATTTGTTTGCTGTTGATGTAGCCCTAAGCAGAGACTGGCGAAAATCACTTTCATGGAAAGGAGTTGCCAAGCTTCCAAAAAACTACGAGTTGCCTGAAATCTCAGCAAACATTTTTTCACCCAATCTTGATGATTCTTTCAGGTAATGATCAGTACCCTAAAACCACTTGGATCACCATATTTCGTTCTTCTAGTTTAAACTGTTCGTTTGCCGTAACCGTTTTCATTTTTAGGTTTCACTCTGTTTTCTCCTATAGGGATACATGTATTTGGAACTCTAAATCAAACACGGTTTGTGCTAGCTCTAGGAAACTTGACACAATAAAGCAGTTTCAAGTTTTATCTCTATGGTTTGTTTGCTGTTGATGTAGCCCTAAGCAGAGACTGGCGAATATCACATTCATGGAAAGGGGTTGCCAAGCTTCCAAAAAACTACGAGTTGCCTGTAATCTCAGCAAACATTTTTTCACCCAATCTTGATGATTCTTTCAGGTAATGATCAGTACACCAAAACCACTTGGCTCACCAAATTTCGTTCTTCTAGGTTAAACCGTTCGTTTTCAGTAACCGTTTTCATTTTTAGGTTTCACTCTGTTTTCTCCTATAGGGATACATGTATTTGGAACTCTAAATCAAACACGGTTTGTGCTAGCTCTAGGAAACTTGACACAATAAAGCAGTTTCAAGTTTTATCTCTATGGTTTGTTTGCTGTTGATGTAGCCCTAAGCAGAGACTGGCGAATATCACATTCATGGAAAGGGGTTGCCAAGCTTCCAAAAAACTACGAGTTGCCAGTAATCTCAGCAAACATTTTTTCACCCAATCTTGATGATTCTTTCAGGTAATGATCAGTACACCAAAACCACTTGGCTCACCAAATTTCGTTCTTCTAGGTTAAACCGTTCGTTTTCAGTAACCGTTTTCATTTTTAGGTTTCACTCTGTTTTCTCCTATAGGGATACATGTATTTGGAACTCTAAATCAAACACGGTTTGTACTAGCTCTATGAAACTTGACACAATAAAGCAGTTTCAAGTTCTATCTTTATGGTTTGTTTGCTGTTGATGTAGCCCTAAGCAGAGACTGGCGAAAATCACTTTCATGGAAAGGGGTTGCCAAGCTTCCAAATAACTACGAGTTTCCTGAAATCTCAGCCAACATTTTTTCACCCAATCTTGATGATTCTTTCAGGTAATGATCAGTACACCAAAACGACTTGGCTCACCAAATTTCGTTCTTCTAGGTTAAACCGTTCGTTTGCAGTAACCGTTTTCATTTTTAGGTTTCACTCTGTTTTCTCCTATAGGGATACATGTATTTGGAACTCTAAATCAAACACGGTTTATGCTAGCTCTTTGAAACTTGACACAATAAAGCAGTTTCAAGTTCTATCTCTATGGTTTGTTTGCTGTTGATGAAGCCCTAAGCAGAGAGTGGCGAGAATCACTTTCATGGAAAGGGGTTACCAAGCTTCCAAAAAACTACGAGTTGCCTGAAATCTCAGCCAACATTTTTTCACCCAATCTTGATGATTCTTTCATTTAATGATCAGTACACCAAAACCACTTGGCTCACCAAATTTCGTTCTTCTAGGTTAATCAGTTCGTTTGCAGTAACCGTTTTCATTTTTAGGTTTCACTCTGTTTTCTCCTATAGGGATACATATATTTGGAACTCTAAATCAAACACGGTTTGTGGTAGCTCTTTGAAACTTGACACAATAAAGCAGTTTCAAGTTCTATCTCTATGGTTTGTTTGCTCTTGATGTAGCCCTAAGCAGAGACTGGCGAAAATCACTTTTATGGAAAGGGGTTGCCAAGCTTCCAAAAAACTACGAGTTGCCTGAAATCTCAGCCAACATTTTTTCACCCAATCTTGATGATTCTTTCAGGAAATGATCAGTACACCAAAACCACTTGGCTCACCATATTTCGTTCTTCTAGGTTAAACCGTTCGTTTGCAGTAACCGTTTTCATTTTTAGGCTTCACTCTGTTTTCTCCTATAGGGATACATGCATTTGGAACTCTAAATCAAACAGGGTTTGTGCTAGCTCTTTGAAACTTGACACAATAAAGCAGTTTCAAGTTCTATCTCTATGATTTGTTTGCTGTTGATGTAGCCCTAAGCAGAGACTGGCGAAAATCACTTTCATGGAAAGGAGTTGCCAAGCTTCCAAAAAACTACGAGTTGCCTGAAATCTCAGCAAACATTTTTTCACCCAATCTTGATGATTCTTTCAGGTAATGATCAGTACACCAAAACCACTTGGCTCACCAAATTTCGTTCTTCTAGGTTAAACCGTTCGTTTGCAGTAACCGTTTTCATTTTTAGGTTTCACTCTGTTTTCTCCTATAGGAATACATGTATTTGAAACTCTAAATCAAACAGGGTTTGTGATAGCTCTTTGAAACTTGTCACAATAAAGCAGTTTCAAGTTCTCTCTCTATGGTTTGTTTGCTGTTGATGTAGCCCTAAGCAGAGACTGGCGAAAATCACTTTCATTGAAAGGGGTTGCCAAGCTTCCAAAAAACTAAGAGTTGCCTGAAATCTCAGCAAACATTTTTTCACCCAATCTTGATGATTCTTTCAGGTAATGATCTGTACACCAAAAACACTTGGCTCACGAAATTTCGTTCTTCTAGGTTAAACCGTTCGTTTGCAGTAACCGTTTTCATTTTTAAGTTTCACTCTGTTTTCTCCTATAGAAATACATGTATTTGGAACTCTAAATCAAACACGGTTTGTGCTAGCTCTTTGAAACTTGACACAATAAAGCAGTTTCAAGTTCTATCTCTATGGTTTGTTTGCTGTTGATGAAGCCCTAAGCAGAGAGTGGCGAGAATCACTTTCATGGAAAGGGGTTGCCAAGCTTCCAAAAAACTACGAATTGCCTGAAATCTCAGCCAACATTTTTTCACCCAATCTTGATGATTCTTTCAGGTATTGATCAGTACACCAAAACCACTTGGCTCACCAAATTTCGTTCTTCTAGGTTAAACCGTTCGTTTGCAGTAACCGTTTTCATTTTTAGGTTTCACTCTGTTTTCTCCTATAGGGATACATATATTTGGAACTCTAAATCAAACACGGTTTGTGCTAGCTCTTTGAAACTTGACACAATAAAGCAGTTTCAAGTTCTATCTGAATGGTTTGTTTGCTGTTGATGTAGCCCTAAGCAGAGACTGGCGAAAATCACTTTCATGGAAAGGGGTTGCCAAGCTTCCAAAAAACTACGAGTTGCCTGAAATCTCAGCCAACATTTTTTGACCCAATCTTGATGATTCTTTCACGTAATGATCAGTACACCAAAACCACTTGGCTCACCAAATTTCGTTCTTCTAGGTTAAACCGTTCGTTTGCAGTAACCGTTTTCATTTTTAGGTTTCACTCTGTTTTCTTCTATAGAGATACATGTATTTGGAACTATAAATGAAACACGGTATGTGCTAGCTCTTTGAAACTTGACACAATAAAGAATTCTCAAGTTCTATCTCTATGGTTTGTTTGCTGTTGATGTAGCCCTAAGCAGAGACTGGAGAAAATCACTTTCATGGAAAGGGGTTGCCAAGCTTCCAAAAAACTATGAGTTGCCTGAAATCTCAGCAAAATTTTTTCACCCAATCTTGATGATTCTTTCAGGTAATGATCAGTACACCAAAACCACTTGGCTCACCATATTTCGTTCTTCTACGTTAAACCATTCGTTTGCAGTAACCGTTTTCATTTTTAGGTTTCACTCTGTTTTCTCTTATAGGGATACATGTATTTGGAACTCTAAAACAAACACGGTTTGTGCTAGCTGTTTGAAACTTGACACAATAAAGCAGTTTCAAATTCTATCTCTATGGTTTGTTTGCTGTTGATGTAGCCCTAAGCAGAGACTGGCGAAAATCACTTTCATGGAAAGGGGTTGCCAAGCTTCCAAAAAACTACGAGTTCCCTGAAATCTCAGCAAACATGTTTTGACCCAATCTTGATAATTCTTTCAGGTAATGATCAGTACACCAAAACCACTAGGCTCACCAAGTTTCGTTCTTCTAGGTTAAACCGTTCGTTTGCAGTAACCGTTTTTATTTTTAGGTTTCACTCTGTTTTCTCCTATAGGGATACATGTATTTAGAACTCTAAATCAAACACGGTTTGTGCTAGCTCTTTGAAACTTGACACAATAAAGCAGTTTCAAGTTCTATCTCTATGGTTTGTTTGCTGTTGATGTAGCCCTAAGCAGAGACTGGAGAAAATCACTTTCATGGAAAGGGGTTGCCAAGCTTCCAAAAAACTACGAGTTGCCTGAAATCTCAGCAAACATTTTTTCACTTAATCTTGATGATTCTTTCAGGTAATGATCAGTACACCAAAATCACTAGGCTCACCCAGTTTCATTCTTCTATGTTAAACCGTTCGTTTGCAGTAACCATTTTCATTTTTAGGTTTCACTCTGTTTTCTCCTATAGGGATACATGTATTTGGAACTCTAAATAAAACACGGTTTGTGCTAGCTCTTTGAAACTTGACACAATAAAGCAGTTTAAAGTTCTATCTCTATGGTTTGTTTGCTGTTGATGTAGCCCTAAGCAGAGACTGGCGAAAATCACTTTCATGGAAACGGGTTGCCAAGCTTCCAAAAAACTACGAGTTTCCTGAAATCTCAGCCAACATTTTTTCACCCAATCTTGATGATACTTTCAAGTAATGATGAGTACACCAAAACCTCTTGGCTCACCAAATTTCGTTCTTCTAGGTTAAACCGTTCATTTGCAGTAACCGTTTTCCTTTTTAGGTTTCACTCTGTTTTCTCCTATAGGGATACATGTATTTGGAACTCTAAATCAAACACGGTTTGTGCTAGCTCTTTGAAACTTGACACAATAAAGAAGTTTCAAGTTCTATCACTATGGTTTGTTTTCTGTTGTTGTAGCCCTAAGCAGAGTGTGGCGAGAATCACTTTCATGGAAAGAAGTTGCCAAGCTTCCAAAAAACTACGAGTTTCCTGAAATCTCAGCCAGCATTTTTTCACCCAATCTTGATGATACTTTCAAGTAATGATGAGTACACCAAAACCACTTGGCTCACCAAATTTCGTTCTTCTAGTTTAAATCGTTCGTTTGCAGGAACCGTTTTCCTTTTTAGGTTTCACTCTGTTTTCTCCTATAGGGATACATGTATTTGGAACTCTAAATCAAACACGGTTTGTGCTAGCTCTTTGAAACTTGACACAATAAAGCAGTTTCAAGTTCTATCTGTATGGATTGTTTGCTGTTGAAGTAGCCCTAAGCAGAGACTGGCGAAATTCACTTTCATGGAAAGGGTTTGCCAAGCTTCCAAATAACTACGAGTTGCCTGAAATCTCAGCCAACATTTTTTCACCCAATCTTGATGATTCTTTCAGGTAATGATCAGTACACCAAAACCATTTGTCTCACCAAATTTCGTTCTTCTAGGTTAAACCGTTCGTTTGCAGTAACCGTTTTCATTTTTAGGTTTCACTCTGTTTTCTTCTATAGAGATACATGTATTTGGAACTCTAAATGAAACACGGTATGTGCTAGCTCTTTGAAACTTGACACAATAAAGAAGTCTCAAGTTCTATCTCTATGGTTTGTTTGCTGTTGATGTAGCCCTAAGCAGAGACTGGAGAAAATCACTTTCATGGAAAGGGGTTGCCAAGCTTCCAAAAAACTATGAGTTGCCTGAAATCTCAGCAAATATTTTTTCACCCAATCTTCATGATTCTTTCAGGTAATGATCAGTACACCAAAACCACTTGGCTCACCATATTTCGTTCTTCTACGTTAAACCATTCGTTTGCAGTAACCGTTTTCATTTTTAGGTTTCACTCTGTTTTCTCTTATAGGGATACATGTATTTGGAACTCTAAAACAAACACGGTTTGTGCTAGCTGTTTGAAACTTGACACAATAAAGCAGTTTCAAATTCTATCTCTATGGTTTGTTTGCTGTTGATGTAGCCCTAAGCAGAGACTGGCGAAAATCACTTTCATGGAAAGGGGTTGCCAAGCTTCCAAAAAACTACGAGTTCCCTGAAATCTCAGCAAACATGTTTTGACCCAATCTTGATGATTCTTTCAGGTAATGATCAGTACACCAAAACCACTAGGCTCACCAAGTTCCGTTCTTCTAGGTTAAACCGTTCGTTTGCAGTAACCGTTTTTATTTTTAGGTTTCACTCTGTTTTCTCCTATAGGGATACATGTATTTAGAACTCTAAATCAAACACGGTTTGTGCTAGCTCTTTGAAACTTGACACAATAAAGCAGTTTCAAGTTCTATCTCTATGGTTTGTTTGCTGTTGATGTACCCCTAATCAGAGAATGGCGAAAATCACTTTCATGGAAAGGGGTTGCCAAGCTTCCAAAAAACTACAAGTTGCCTGAAATCTCAGCAAACATTTTTTCACCCAATCTTGATGATTCTTTCAGGTAATGATCAGTACACCAAAATCACTAGGCTCACCCAGTTTCATTCTTCTATGTTAAACCGTTCGTTTGCAGTAACCATTTTCATTTTTAGGATTCACTCTGTTTTCTCCTATAGGGATACATGTATTTGGAACTCTAAATAAAACACGGTTTGTGCTAGCTCTTTGAAACTTGACACAATAAAGCAGTTTAAAGTTCTATCTCTATGGTTTGTTTGCTGTTGATGTAGCCCTAAGCAGAGACTGGCGAAAATCACTTTCATGGAAACGGGTTGCCAAGCTTCCAAAAAACTACGAGTTTTTTGAAATCTCAGCCAACATTTTTTCACCCAATCTTGATGATACTTTCAAGTAATGATGAGTACACCAAAACCTTTTGGCTCACCAAATTTCGTTTTTCTAGGTTAAACCGTTCATTTGCAGTAACCGTTTTCCTTTTTAGGTTTCACTCTGTTTTCTCCTATAGGGATACATGTGTTTGGAACTCTAAATCAAACACGGTTTGTGCTAGCTCTTTGAAACTTGACACAATAAAGCAGTTTCAAGTTCTATCTCTATGGTTTGTTTGCTGTTGATGTAGCCCTAAGCAGAAACTGGCGAAAATCACTTTCATGGAAAGGGGTTGCCAAGCTTCCAAAAAACTACGAGTTTCCTGAAATCTCAGCCAACATTTTTTCACCCAATCTTGATGATTCTTTCACGTAATGATCAGTACACCAAAACCACTTGGCTCACCAAATTTCGTTCTTCTAGGTTAAACCGTTCGTTTGCAGTAACCGTTTTCATATTTAGGTTTCACTCTGTTTTCTTCTATAGAGATACATGTATTTGGAACTCTAAATGAAACACGGTATGTGCTAGCTCTTTGAAACTTGACACAATAAAGAAGTCTCAAGTTCTATCTCTATGGTTTGTTTGCTGTTGATGTAGCCCTAAGCAGAGACTGGCGAAAATCACTTTCATGGAAAGGGTTTGCCAAGCTTCCAAATAACTACGAGTTGCCTGAAATCTCAGCCAACATTTTTTCACCCAATCTTGATGATTCTTTCAGGTAATGATCAGTACACCAAAACCACTTGGCTCACCAAATTTCGTTCTTCTAGGTTAAACCGTTCGTTTGCAGTAACCGTTTTCATTTTTAGGTTTCACTCTGTTTTCTCCTATAGGGATACATGTATTTGGAACTCTAAATCAAACACGGTTTGTGCTAGCTCTTTGAAACTTGTCACAATAAAGCAGTTTCATGTTCTATCTCTATGGTTTGTTTGCTGTTGATGAAGCCCTAAGCAGAAACTGGCGAAAATCACTTTCATGGAAAGGGGTTGCCAAGCTTCCAAAAAACTACGAGTTTCCTGAAATCTCAGCCAACATTTTTTCACCCAATCTTGATGATTCTTTCAGGTAATGATCAGTACACCAAAACCACTTGGCTCACCAAATTTCGTTCTTCTAGGTTAAATAGTTCGTTTGCAGTAACCGTTTTCATTTTTAGGTTTCACTCTGTTTTCTCCTATAGGGATACATATATTTGGAATTCTAAATCAAACACGGTTTGTGCTAGCTCTTTGAAATTTGACACAATAAAACAGTTTCAAGTTCTATCTGTATGGTTTGTTTGCTGTTGATGTAGCCCTAAGCAGAGACTGGCGAAAATCACTTTCATGGAAAGGGGTTGCCATGCTTCCAAAAAACTACGAGTTGCCTGAAATCTCAGCCAACATTTTTTGACCCAATCTTGATGATTCTTTCACGTAATGATCAGTACACCAAAACGACTTGGCTCACCATATTTCGTTCTTCTAGGTTAAGCTGTTCGTTTGCAGTAACCGTTTTCATTATTAGGTTTCACTCTGTTTTCTCCTGTAGGAATACATGTATTGGAACTCTAAATCATACAGGGTTTGTGCTAGCTCTTTGAAACTTGACACAATAAAGCAGTTTCAAGTTCTATCTCTATGGTTTGTTTGCTGTTGATGTAGCCCTAAGCAGAGAGTGGCGAAAATCACTTTCATGGAAAGGGGTTGCCAAGCTTCCAAAAAACTACGAGTTGCCTGAAATCTTAGCCAACATTTTTTCACCCAATCTTGATGATTCTTTCAGGTAATGATCAGTACACCAAAACCACTTGGCTCACCAAATTTCGTTCTTCTAGGTTAAACCGTTCGTTTGCAGTAACCGTTTTCATTTTTAGGTTTCACTCTGTTTTCTCCTATAGGGATGCATGTATTTGGAACTCTAAATCAAACACGGTTTGTGCTAGCTCTTTGAAACTTGACACAATAAAGCAGTTTCAAGTTCCATCTCTATGGTTTGTTTGCTGTTGATGTAGCCCTAAGCAGAGATTGGCGAAAATCACTTTCATGGAAAGGGGTTGCCAAACTTCCAAAACACTACGAGTTTCCTGAAATCTCAGCCAACATTTTTTCACCCAATCTTGATGATTCTTTCACGTAATGATCAGTACACCAAAACCACTTGGCTCACCAAATATCGTTCTTCTAGGTTAAACCGTTCGTTTGCAGTAACCGTTTTCATTTTTAGGTTTCACTCTGTTTTCTTCTATAGAGATACATGTATTTGGAACTCTAAATGAAACACGGTATGTGCTATCTCTTTGAAACTTGACACAATAAAGAAGTCTCAAGTTCTATCTCTATGGTTTGTTTGCTGTTGATGTAGCCCTAAGCAGAGACTGGAGAAAATCACTTTCATGGAAAGGGGTTGCCAAGCTTCCAAAAAACTATGAGTTGTCTGAAATCTCAGCAAACATTTTTTCACCCAATCTTGATGATTCTTTCAGGTAATGATCAGTACACCAAAACCACTTGGCTCACCATATTTCGTTCTTCTACGTTAAACCATTCGTTTGCAGTAACCGTTTTCATTTTTAGGTTTTACTCTGTTTTCTCTTATAGGGATACATGTATTTGGAACTCTAAAACAAACACGGTTTGTGCTAGCTGTTTGAAACTTGACACAATAAAGCAGTTTCAAATTCTATCTCTATGGTTTGTTTGCTGTTGATGTAGCCCTAAGCAGAGACTGGCGAAAATCACTTTCATGGAAAGGGGTTGCCAAGCTTCCAAAAAACTACGAGTTCCCTGAAATCTCAGCAAACATGTTTTGACCCAATCTTGATGATTCTTTCAGGTAATGATCAGTACACCAAAACCACTAGGCTCACCAAGTTTCGTTCTTCTAGGTTAAACCGTTCGTTTGCCGTAACCGTTTTTATTTTTAGGTTTCACTCTGTTTTCTCCTATAGGGATACATGTATTTAGAACTCTAAATCAAACACGGTTTGTGCTAGCTCTTTGAAACTTGACACAATAAAGCAGTTTCAAGTTCTATCTCTATGGTTTGTTTGCTGTTGATGTACCCCTAATCAGAGAATGGCGAAAATCACTTTCATGGAAAGGGGTTGCCAAGCTTCCAAAAAACTACAAGTTTCCTGAAATCTCAGCCAACATTTTTTCACCCAATCTTGATGATTCTTTCAGGTAATGATCAGTACACCAAAATCACTAGGCTCACCCAGTTTCATTCTTCTATGTTAAACCGTTCGTTTGCAGTAACCATTTTCATTTTTAGGATTCACTCTGTTTTCTCCTATAGGGATACATGTATTTGGAACTCTAAATAAAACACGGTTTGTGCTAGCTCTTTGAAACTTGACACAATAAAGCAGTTTAAAGTTCTATCTCTATGGTTTGTTTGCTGTTGATGTAGCCCTAAGCAGAGACTGGCGAAAATCACTTTCATGGAAACGGGTTGCCAAGCTTCCAAAAAACTACTAGTTTCCTGTAATCTCAGCCAACATTTTTTCACCCAATCTTGATGATACTTTCAAGTAATGATGAGTACACCAAAACCTCTTGGCTCACCAAATTTCGTTTTTCTAGGTTAAACCGTTCATTTGCAGTAACCGTTTTCCTTTTTAGGTTTCACTCTGTTTTCTCCTATAGGGATACATGTGTTTGGAACTCTAAATCAAACACGGTTTGTGCTAGCTCTTTGAAACTTGACACAATAAAGCAGTTTCAAGTTCTATCACTATGGTTTGTTTTCTGTTGTTGTAGCCCTAAGCAGAGTCTGGCGAGAATCACTTTCATGGAAAGGAGTTGCCAAGCTTCCAAAAAACTACGAGTTTCCTGAAATCTCAGCCAACATTTTTTCACCCAATCTTGATGATACTTTCAAGTAATGATGAGTACACCAAAACCACTTGGCTCACCAAATTTCGTTCTTCTAGTTTAAACCGTTCCTTTGCAGGAACCGTTTTCCTTTTTAGGTTTCACTCTGTTTTCTCCTATAGGGATACATGTATTTGGAACTCTAAATCAAACACGGTTTGTGCTAGCTCTTTGAAACTTGACACAATAAAGCAGTTTCAATTTCTATCTGTATGGATTGTTTGCTGTTGATGTAGCCCTAAGCAGAGACTGGCGAAAATCACTTTCATTGAAATGGGTTTGCCAAGCTTCCAAATAACTACGAGTTGCCTGAAATCTCAGCCAACATTTTTTCACCCAATCTTGATGATTCTTTCAGGTAATGATCAGTACACCAAAACCACTTGCTCACCAAATTTCGTTCTTCTAGGTTAAACCGTTCGTTTGCAGTAACCGTTTTCATTTTTAGGTTTCACTCTGTTTTCTCCTATAGGGATACATGTATTTGGAACTCTAAATCAAACACGGTTTATGCTAGCTCTTTGAAACTTGACACAATAAAGCAGTTTCATGTTCTATCTCTATGGTTTGTTTGCTGTTGATGAAGCCCTAAGCAGAAACTGGCGAAAATCACTTTCATGGAAAGGGGTTGCCAAGCTTCCAAAAAACTACGAGTTTCCTGAAATCTCAGCCAACATTTTTTCACCCAATCTTGATGATTCTTTCAGGTAATGATCAGTACACCAAAACCACTTGGCTCACCAAATTTCGTTCTTCTAGGTTAAATAGTTCGTTTGCAGTAACCGTTTTCATTTTTAGGTTTCACTCTGTTTTCTCCTATAGGGATACATATATTTGGAATTCTAAATCAAACACGGTTTGTGCTAGCTCTTTGAAACTTGACACAATAAAGCAGTTTCAAGTTCTATCTGTATGGTTTGTTTGCTGTTGATGTAGCCCTAAGCAGAGACTGGCGAAAATCACTTTCATGGAAAGGGGTTGCCATGCTTCCAAAAAACTACGAGTTGCCTGAAATCTCAGCCAACATTTTTTGACCCAATCTTGATGATTCTTTCACGTAATGATCAGTACACCAAAACCACTGGGCTCACCATATTTCGTTCTTCTAGGTTAAGCTGTTCGTTTGCAGTAACCGTTTTCATTTTTAGGTTTCACTCTGTTTTCTCCTATAGGGATACATGTATTGGAACTCTAAATCAAACAGGGTTTGTGCTAGCTCTTTGAAACTTGACACAATAAAGCAGTTTCAAGTTCTATCTCTATGGTTTGTTTGCTGTTGATGTAGCCCTAAGCAGAGACTGGCGAGAATCACTTTCATGGAAAGGGGTTGCCAGGCTTCCAAAAAACTACGAGTTGCATGAAATCTCAGCAAACATTTTTTCACCCAATCTTGATGATTCTTTCAGGTAATGATCAGTACACCAAAACCACTTGGCTCACCAAATTTCGTTCTTCTAGGTTAAACCGTTCGTTTGCAGTAACCGTTTTCATTTTTAGGTTTCACTCTGTTTTCTCCTATAGGGATGCATGTATTTGGAACTCTAAATCAAACACGGTTTGTGCTAGCTCTTTGAAACTTGACACAATAAGCAGTTTCAAGTTCCATCTCTATGGTTTGTTTGCTGTTGATGTAGCCCTAAGCAGAGATTGGCGAAAATCACTTTCATGGAAAGGGGTTGCCAAGCTTCCAAAGAACTACGAGTTTCCTGAAATCTCAGCCAACATTTTTTCACCCAATCTTGATGATTCTTTCAGGTAATGATCAGTACACCAAAACCACTTGGCTCACAAATTTCGTTCTTCTAGGTTAAACCGTTCGTTTGAAGTAACCGTTTTCATTTTTAGGTTTCACTCTGTTTTCTCCTATAAAGATATATGTATTTGGAACTCTAAATCAAACACGGTTTGTGCTAGCTCTTTGAAACTTGACACAATAAAGAAGTTTCAATTTCTATTCTATGGTTTGTTTGCTGTTGATGTAGCCCTAAGCAGAGACTGGCGAAAATTACTTTCATGGAAAGGGGTTGCAAAGCTTCCAAAAAACTACGAATTGCCTGAAATCTCAGCCAACATTTTTTCACCCAATCTTGATGATTCTTTCAGATAATGATCAGTACACCAAAACCACTTGGTCACCAAATTTCGTTCTTCTAGTTTAAACCGTTCCTTTGCAGTAACCGTTTTCCTTTTTAGGTTTCACTCTGTTTTCTCCTATAGGGATACATGTATTTGGAACTCTAAATCAAACACGGTTTGTGCTAGCTCATTGAAACTTTACACAATAAGGTAGTTTCAAGTTCTATCTCTATGGTTTGTTTGCTGTTGATGTAGCCCTAAGCAGAGAGTGGCGAAAATCACTTTCATGGAAAGGGGTTGCCAAGCTTCCAAAAAACTACGAGTTGCCTGAAATCTCATCCAACATTTTTTCACCCAATCTTGATGATTCTTTCAGGTAATGATCAGTACACCAAAAGCACTAGGCTCACCAAGTTTCGTTCTTCTAGGTTAAACCGTTCGTTTGCAGTAACCGTTTTCATTTTTAGGTTTCACTCTGTTTTCTCCTATAGGGATACATGTATTTGGAACTCTAAATCAAACACGGTTTGTGCTAGCTCTTTGAAACTTGACACAATAAAGCAGTTTCAAGTTCTATCTCTACGGTTTGTTTGCTGTTGATGTAGCCCTAAGCAGAGAGTGGCGAAAATCACTTTCATGGAAAGGGGTTGCCAAGCTTCCAAAAAACTACGAGTTGCCTGAAATCTCAGCCAATGTTTTTTTACCCAATCTTGATGATTCTTTCAGGTAATGATCAGTACACGAAAACCACTTGGCTCACCAAATTTCGTTCTTCTAGGTTAACCCCTTCATTTGCAGTAACCGTTTTCATTTTTAGGTTTCACTCTGTTTTCTCCTATAGGGATACATGTATTTGGAACTCTAAATCAAACACGGTTTGTGCTAGCTGTTTGAAACTTGACACAATAGAGCAGTTTCTAGTTCTATCTCTATGGTTTGTTTGCTGTTGATGTAGCCCTAAGCAGAGACTTGCGAAAATCACTTTAATGAAAAGGCGTTGCCAAGCTTCCAAAAAACTACGAGTTCCCTGAAATCTCAGCAAACATGTTTTGACCCAATCGTGATGATTCTTTCAGGTAATGATCAGTACACCAAAACCACTTGGCTCACCAAATTTCGTTCTTCTAGGTTAAACCGTTCCTTTGCAGTAACCTTTTTCCTTTTTAGGTTTCACTCTGTTTTCTCCTATAGGGATACATGTATTTGGAACTCTAAATCAAACACGGTTTGTGCTAGCTTTTTGAAACTTGACCCAATAAAGCAGTTTCAATTTCTATCTCTATGGTTTGTTTTCTGTTGATGTAGCCCTAAGCAGAGAGTGGCGAAAATCACTTTCATGGAAAGGGGTTGCCAAGCTTCCAAAAAACTACGAGTTGTCTGAAATCTCAGCCAACATTTTTTCACCCAATCTTGATGATTCTTTCAGGTAATGATCAGTACACCAAAACCACTTGGCTCACCAAATTTCGTTCTTCTAGGTTAAACCGTTCGTTTGCAGTAACCGTTTTCATTTTTAGGTTTCACTCTGTTTAATCCTATAGGGATACATGTATTTAGAACTCTAAATCAAACACGGTTTGTGCTAGCTCTTTGAAACTTGACACAACAAAGCAGTTACAAGTTCTCTCTCTATGGTTTGTTTGCTGTTGATGTAGCCCTAAGTAGAGACTGACTAAAATCACATTCATGGAAAGGGGTTGCCAAGCTTCCAAAAAACTACGAGTTTCCTGAAATCTCAGCAAACATTTTTTCACCCAATCTTGATGATTCTTTCAGGTAATGATCAGTACACCAAAACCACTTGGCTCGCCAAATTTCGTTCTTCTAGGTTAAACCGTTCGTTTGCAGTAACCGTTTTCATTTTTAGGTTTCACTCTGTTTTCTCCAATAAATATACATGTATTTGGAACTCTAAATCAAACACGGTTTGTGCTAGCTCTTTGAAACTTGACACAATAAAGCAGTTTCAAGTTCTATTCTATGCTTTGTTTGCTGTTGATGTAGCCCTAAGCAGAGACTGGTGAAAATAACTTTAATAGAAAGGGGTTGCCAAGCTTCCAAAAAACTACGAGTTGCCTGAAATCTCAGCCAACATTTTTTCACCCAATCTTGATGATTCTTTCAGGTAATGATTCGTACACCAAAACCACTTGGCTCACCAAATTTCGTTCTTCTAAGTTAAATCGTTCCTTTGCAGTAACCGTTTTCATTTTTAGGTTTCACTCTGTTTTCTTCTATAGAGATACATTTATTTGGAACTCTAAATGAAACACAGTATGTGCTAGCTCTTTGAAACTTGACACAATAAAGAAGTCTCAAGTTCTATCTCTATGGTTTGTTTGCTGTTGATGTAGCCCTAAGCAGAGACTGGAGAAAATCACTTTCATGGAAAGGGGTTGCCAAGCTTCCAAAAAACTATGAGTTGCCTGAAATCTCAGCAAACATTTTTTCACCCAATCTTGATGATTCTTTCATGTAATGATCAGTACACCAAAACCACTTGGCTCACCGTATTTCGTTCTTCTAGGTTAAACCATTCGTTTGCATTAACCATTTTCATTTTTAGGTTTCACTCTGTTTTCTCTTATAGGGATACATGTATTTGGAACTCTAAATCAAACACGGTTTGTGTTAGCTGTTTGAAACTTGACACAATAAAGCAGTTTCAAGTTCTATCTCTATGGTTTGTTTGCTGTTGATGTAGCCCTAAGCAGAGACTGGCGAAAATCACTTTCATGGAAAGGCATTGCCAAGCTTCCAAAAAACTACGAGTTCCCTGAATTCTCAGCAAACATGTTTTGACCCAATCTTGATGATTCTTTCAGGTAATGATCAGTACACCAAAACCACTTGGCTCACCAAATTTCATTTTTCTAGGTTAAACCGTTCCTTTGCAGTAACCGTTTTCCTTTTTAGGTTTCACTCTGTTTTCTCCTATAGGGATACATGTATTTGGAACTCTAAATCAAACAGGGTTTTTGCTAGCTCTTTGAAACTTGACACAATAAAGCAGTTTCAAGTTCTATCTCTATGGTTTGTTTGCTGTTGATGTAGCCCTAAGCAGAGACTGGCGAGAATCACTTTCATGGCAAGGGCCTGCCAAGCTTCCAAAAAACTACAAGTTGCCTGAAATCTCAGAACACACTCTTTCATTCAATATTGATGAAACTTTCAGGTAATGATCAGTACACCAATCCCACTTGGCTCGCCAAATTTCGTTCTTCTAGGTTAAACCGTTCGTTGGCAGTAACCGGTTTCATTTTGAGGTTTCACTCTGTTTTCTCCTATAGGGATATATGTATTTGGAACTCTAAATCAAACATGGTTTGTGCTAGCTCTTTGAAACTTGACACAATAAAGCAGTTTCAAGTTCTATCTCTATGGTTTGTTTGCTGTTGATGTAGCCCTAAGCAGAGACTGGCGAGAATCACTTTAATGGAAAGGGCCTGCCAAGCTTCCAAAAAACTACGAGTTGCCTGAAATCTCAGCACACACTTTTTCACCCAATCTTGATGAAACTTTCAGGTATTGATCAGTACACTAGTCCCACTTGGCTCGCCAAATTTCGTTCTTCTAGGTTAAACCGTTCGTTGGCAGTAACCGGTTTCATTTTGAGGTTTCACTCTGTTTTCTCCTATAGGGATACATGTATTTGGAACTCTAAATCAAACACGGTTTGTGCTAGCTCTTTGAAACTTGACACAATAAAGCAGTTTCAAGTTCTATCTCTATGGTTTGTTTGCTGTTGATGTAGCCCTAAGCAGAGACTGGCGAGAATCACTTTCATGGAAAGGGCCTGCCAAGCTTCCAAAAAACTACGAGTTGCCTGAAATCTAAGCACACACTTTTTCACCCAATCTTGATGAAACTTTCAGGTAATGATCAGTACACCAATCCCACTTGGCTCGCCAAATTTCGTTCTTCTAGGTTAAACCGTTCGTTGGCTGTAACCGGTTTCATTTTGAGGTTTCACTCTGTTTTCTCCTATAGGGATACATGTATTTGGAACTCTAAATCAAACACGATTTGTGCTTGCTCTTTGAAACTTGACACAATAAAGCAGTTTCAAGTTCTATCTCTATGGTTTGTTTGCTGTTGATGTAGCCCTAAGCAGAGACTGGCGAGAATCACTTTCATGGAAAGGGCCTGCCAAGCTTCCAAAAAACTAAGAGTTGCATGAAATCTCAGCACACACTTTTTCACCCAATCTTGATGAAACTTTCAGGTAATGATCAGTACACCAATCCCACTTGGCTCGCCAAATTTCGTTCTTCTAGGTTAAACCGTTCGTTGGCAGTAACCGGTTTCATTTTGAGGTTTCACTCTTTTTCTCCTATAGGGATACAGGTATTTGGAACTCTAAATCAAACACGGTTTGTGCTAGCTCTTTGAAACTTGACACAATAAAGCAGTTTCAAGTTCTATCTCTATGGTTTGTTTGCTGTTGATGTAGCCCTAAGCAGAGACTGGCGAGAATCACTTTCATGGAAAGGGCCTGCCAAGCTTCCAAAAAACTATGAGTTTCCAGAAATCTCAGCAAACACTTTTTCACCCAATCTTGATGAAACTTTCAGGTAATGATCAGTACACCAAACCCACTTGACTCGCCAATTTCGTTCTTCTAGGTTAAACCGTTCGTTTGCAGTAACCGGTTTCATTTTGAGGTTTCACTCTGTTTTCTCCTATAGGGATACATGTATTTGGAACTCTAAATCAAACACGGTTTGTGCTAGCTCTTTGAAACTTGACACAATAAAGCAGTTTCAAGTTCTATCTCTATGGTTTGTTTGCTGTTGATGTAGCCCTAAGCAGAGACTGGCGAGAGTACTTTCATGGAAAGGGCCTGCCAAGCTTCCAAAAAACTACGAATTGCCTGAAATCTCAGCAAACACTTTTTCACCCAATCTTGATGAAACTTTCAGGTAATGATCAGTACACTAATCCCACTTGGCTCGCCAAATTTCATTCTTCTAGGTAAAACCGTTCGTTGGCAGTAACCGGTTTCATTTTTGGTTTCACTCTGTTTTCTCCTATAGGGATACATGTATTTGGAACTCTAAATCAAACACGGTTTGTGCTAGCTCTTTGAAACTTGACACAATAAAGCAGTTTCAAGTTCTATCTCTATGGTTTGTTTGCTGTTGATGTAGCCCTAAGCAGAGACTGGCGAGAATCACTTTCATGGAAAGGGCCTGCCAAGCTTCCAAAAAACTACTAGTTGCCTGAAATCTCAGCAAACACTTTTTCACCCAATCTTGATGATACTTTCAGGTAATGATCAGTACACCAATCCCACTTGGCTCGCCAAATTTCGTTCTTCTAGGTTAAACCGTTCGTTGGCAGTAACCGGTTTCCTTTTGAGGTTTCACTCTTTTTCTCCTATAGGGATACAGGTATTTGGAACTATAAATCAAACACGGTTTGTGCTAGCTCTTTGAAACTTGACACAATAAAGCAGTTTCAAGTTCTATCTCTATGGTTTGTTTCCTGTTGATGTAGCCCTAAACAGAGACTGGCTAGAATCACTTTCATGGAAAGGGCCTGCCAAGCTTCCAAAAAACTACGAGTTGCCTTAAATCACAGCACACACTTTTTCACCCAATCTTGATGAAACTTTCAGGTGATGATCAGTACACCAATCCCACTTGGCTCGCCAAATTTCTTCTTCTAGGTTAAACCATTCGTTGGCAGTAACCGGTTTCATTTTGAGGTTTCACTCTGTTTTCTCCTATAGGGATACATGTATTTGGAACTCTAAATCAAACACGGTTTGTGTTAGCTCTTTGAAACTTGACACAATAAAGCAGTTTCAAGTTCTATCTCTATGGTTTGTTTGCTGTTGATGTAGCCCTAAGCAGAGACTGGCGAGAATCACTTTCATGGAAAGGGCCTGCCAAGCTTCCAAAAAACTACGAGTTGCCTGAAATCTCAGCAAACACTTTTTCACCCAATCTTGATGATACTTTCAGGTAATCATCAGTACACCAATCCCACTTGGCTCGCCAAATTTCGTTCTTCTAGGTTAAACCGTTCGTTGGCAGTAACCGGTTTCATTTTGAGGTTTCACTCTGTTTTCTCCTATAGGGATATATGTATTTGGAACTCTAAATCAAACATGGTTTGTGCTAGCTCTTTGAAACTTGACACAATAAAGCAGTTTCAAGTTCTATCTCTATGGTTTGTTTGCTGTTGATGTAGCCCTAAGCAGAGACTGGCGAGAATCACTTTCATGGAAAGGGCCTGCCAAGCTTCCAAAAAACTACTAGTTGCCTGAAATCTCAGCAAACACTTTTTCACCCAATCTTGATGAAACTTTCAGGTAATGATCAGTGCACCATTCCCACTTGGCTCGCCAAATTTCGTTCTTCTAGGTTAAACCGTTCGTTGGCTGTAACAGGTTTCATTTTGAGGTTTCACTCTGTTTTCTCCTATACGGATACATGTATTTGGAACTCTAAATCAAACACGGTTTGTGCTAGCTCTTTGAAACTTGACACAATAAAGCAGTTTCAAGTTCTATCTCTATGGTTTGTTTGCTGTTGATGTAGCCCTAAGCAGAGACTGGCGAGAATCACTTTCATGGAAAGGGCCTGCCAAGCTTCCAAAAATCTACGAGTTGCCTGAAATCTCAGCACACACTTTTTCACCCAATCTTGATGAAACTTTCAGGTAATGATCAGTACACCAATCCCACTTGGCTCGCCAAATTTCGTTCTTCTAGGTTAAACCGTTCATTGGCAGTAACCGGTTTCGTTTTGAGATTTCACTCTTTTTCTCCTATAGGGATACAGGTATTTGGAACTCTAAATCAAACACGGTTTGTGCTAGCTCTTTGAAACTTGACACAATAAAGCAGTTTCAAGTTCTATCTCTACGGTTTGTTTGCTGTTGATGTAGCCTTAAGCAGAGACTGGCGAGAATCACTTTCATGGAAAGGGCCTGCCAAGCTTCCAAAAAACTACGAGTTGCCTGAAATCTCAGCAAACACTTTTTCACCCAATCTTAATGATACTTTCAGGTAATGATCAGTACACAAATCCCACTTGGCTCGCCAAATTTCGTTCTTCTAGGTTAAACCGTTCGTTGGCAGTAACCGGTTTCATTTTGAGGTTTCACTCTGTTTTCTCCTATAGGGATACATGTATTTGGAACTCTAAATCAAACACGGTTTGTGCTAGCTCTTTGAAACTTGACACAATAAAGCAGTTTCAAGTTCGATCTCTATGGTTTGTTTGCTGTTGATGTAGCCCTAAGCAGAGACTGGCGAGAATCACTTTCATGGAAAGGGCCTGCCAAGCTTCCAAAAAACTACGAGTTGCTGAAATCTGAGCACACACTTTTTCACCCAATCTTGAGGAAACTTTCAGGTAATGATCAGTACACCAATCCCACTTGGCTCGCCAAATTTCGTTCTTCTAGTTTAAACCGTTCGTGGCAGTAACAGGTTTCATTTTGAGGTTTCACTCTGTTTTCTCCTATAGGGATACATGTATTTGGAACTCTAAATCAAACACGGTTTGTGCTAGCTCTTTGAAACTTGACACAATAAAGCAGTTTCAAGTTCTATCTCTATGGTTTGTTTGCTGTTGATGTAGCCCTAAGCAGAGACTGGCGAGAATCACTTTCATGGAAAGGGCCTGCCAAGCTTCCAAAAAACTACTAGTTGCCTGAAATCTCAGCAAACACTTTTTCACCCAATCTTGATGAAACTTTCAGGTAATGATCAGTACACCAATCCCACTTGGCTCGCCAAATTTCGTTCTTCTAGGTTAAACCGTTCGTTGGATGTAACCGGTTTCATTTTAAGGTTTCACTCTGTTTTCTCCTATACGGATACATGTATTTGGAACTCTAAATCAAACACGGTTTGTGCTAGCTCTTTGAAACTTGACACAATAAAGCAGTTTCAAGTTCTATGTCTATGGTTTCTTTGCTGTTGATGTAGCCCTAAGCAGAGACTGGCGAGAATCACTTTCATGGAAAGGGCCTGCCAAGCTTCCAAAAAACTACGAGTTGCCTGAAATCTCAGCACACACTTTTTCACCCAATCTTGATGAAACTTTCAGGTAATGATCAGTACACCAATCCCACTTGGCTCGCCAAATTTCGTTCTTCTAGGTTAAACCGTTCATTGGCAGTAACCGGTTTCGTTTTGAGATTTCACTCTTTTTCTCCTATAGGGATACAGGTATTTGGAACTCTAAATCAAACACGGTTTGTGCTAGCTCTTTGAAACTTGACACAATAAAGCAGTTTCAAGTTCTATCTCTATGGTTTGTTTGCTGTTGATGTAGCCTTAAGCAGAGACTCGCGAGAATCACTTTCATGGAAAGGGCCTGCCAAGCTTCCAAAAAACTACGAGTTGCCTGAAATCTCAGCAAACACTTTTTCACCCAATCTTAATGATACTTTCAGGTAATGATCAGTACACAAATCCCACTTGGCTCGCCAAATTTCGTTCTTCTAGGTTAAACCGTTCGTTGGCAGTAACCGGTTTCATTTTGAGGTTTCACTCTGTTTTCTCCTATAGGGATACATGTATTTGGAACTCTAAATCAAACACGGTTTGTGCTAGCTCTTTGAAACTTGACACAATAAAGCAGTTTCAAGTTCTATCTCTATGGTTTGTTTGCTGTTGATGTAGCCCTAAGCAGAGACTGGCGAGAATCACTTTCATGGAAAGGGCCGGCCAAGCTTCCAAAAAACTACGAGTTGCCTGAAATCTCAGCACACACTTTTTCACCCAATCTTGATGAAACTTTCAGGTAATGATCAGTACACCAAAACCACTTGGCTCGCTAAATTTCGTTCTTCTAGATTAAACCGTTCGTGGCAGTAACAGGTTTCATTTTGAGGTTTCACTCTGTTTTCTCCTATAGGGATACATGTATTTGGAACTCTAAATCAAACACGGTTTGTGCTAGCTCTTTGAAACTTGACACAATAAAGCAGTTTCAAGTTCTATCTCTATGGTTTGTTTGCTGTTGATGTAGCCCTAAGCAGAGACTGGCGAGAATCACTTTCATGGAAAGGGCCTGCCAAGCTTCCAAAAAACTACGAGTTGCCCGAAATCTCAGCAAACACTTTTTCACCCAATCTTGATGATACTTTCAGGTAATGATCAGTACACCAATCCAACTTGGCTCGCCAAATTTCGTTCTTCTAGGTTAAACTGTTCGTTGGCAGTAACCGGTTTCATTTTGAGGTTTCACTCTGTTTTCTCCTATAGGGATACACGTATTTGGAACTCTAAATCAAACACGATTTGTGCTAGCTCTTTGAAACTTGACACAATAAAGCAGTTTCAAGTTCTATCTCTATGGTTTGTTTGCTGTTGATGTAGCCCTAAGCAGAGACTGGCGAGAATCACTTTCATGGAAAGGGCCTGCCTAGCTTCCAAAAAACTACGAGTTGCCTGAAATCTCAGCAAACACTTTTTCACCCAATCTTGATGATACTTTCAGGTAATGATCAGTACACCAATCCCACTTGGCTCACCAAATTTCGTTCTTCTAGGTTAAACCGTTCATTGGCAGTAACCGGTTTCATTTTGAGGTTTCACTCTGTTTTCTCCTATAGGGATACACGTATTTGGAACTCTAAATCAAACAGGGTTTGTGCTAGCTCTTTGAAACTTGACACAATAAAGCAGTTTCAAGTTCTATCTCTATGGTTTGTTTGCTGTTGATGTAGCCCTAAGCAGAGACTGGCGAGAATCACTTTCATGGAAAGGGCCTGCCAAGCTTCCAAAAAACTACGAGTTGCCTGAAATCTCAGCACACACTTTTTCACCCAATCTTGATGAAACATTCAGGTAATGATCAGTACACCAATCCCACTTGGCTCGCCAAATTTCGTTCTTCTAGGTTAAACAGTTCGTTGGCAGTAACCGGTTTCATTTTGAGGTTTCACTCTGTTTTCTCCTATAGGGATACATGTATTTGGAACTCTAAATCAAACACGGCTTGTGCTAGCTCTTTGAAACTTGACACAATAAAGCAGTTTCAAGTTCTATCTCTATGGTTTGTTTGCTGTTGATGTAGCCCTAAGCAGAGACTGGCGAGAATCACTTTAATGGAAAGGGCCTGACAAGTTTCCAAAAAACTACGAGTTGCCTGAAATGTCAGCACACACTTTTTCACCCAATCTTGATGAAACTTTCAGGTAATGATCAGTACACCAATCCCACTTGGCTCGCCAAATTTCGTTCTTCTAGGTTAAACCGTTCGTTGGCAGTAACCGGTTTCATTTTGAGGTTTCACTCTGTTTTCTCCTATAGGGATACATGTATTTGGAACTCTAAATCAAACACGGTTTGTGCTAGCTCTTTGAAACTTGACACAATAAAGCAGTTTCAAGTTCTATCTCTATGGTTTGTTTGCTGTTGATGTAGCCCTAAGCAGAGACTGGCGAGAATCACTTTAATGGAAAGGGCCTGCCAAGCTTCCAAAAAACTACGAGTTGCCTGAGATCTCAGCAAACACTTTTTCCCCCAATCTTCATGAAACTTTCAGGTAATGATCAGTACACCAATCCCACTTGGCTCGCCAAATTTCGTTCTTCCAGGTTAAACCGTTCGTTGGCAGTAACCGGTTTCATTTTGCGGTTTCACTCTGTTTTCTCCTATAGGGATACATGTATTTGGAAATCTAAATCAAACACGGTTTGTGCTAGCTCTTTGAAACTTGACACAATAAAGCAGTTTCAAGTTCTTTCTCTATGGTTTGTTTGCTGTTGATGTAGCCCTAAGCAGAGACTGGCGAGAATCACTTTCATGGAAAGGGCCTGCCAAGCTTCCAAAATACTACGAGTTGCCTGAAATCTCAGCAAACACTTTTTCACCCAATCTTGATGAAACTTTCAGGTAATGATCAGTACACCAATCCCACTTGGCTCGCCCAATTGCGTTCTTCTAGGTTAAACCGTTCGTTGGCAGTAACCGGTTTCATTTTGAGGTTTCACTCTGTTTTCTCCTATAGGGATACATGTATTTGGAACTCTAAATCAAACACGGTTTGTGCTAGCTCTTTGAAACTTGACACAATAAAGCAGTTTCAAGTTCTGTCTCTTTGGTTCTTTTGCTGTTGATGTAGCCCTAAGCAGAGACTGGCGAGAATCACTTTTATGGAAAGGGCCTGCCAAGCTTCCAAAAAACTACGAGTTGCCTGAAATCTCAGCACACACTTTTTCACCCAATCTTGATGAAACTTTCAGGTAATGATCAGTACACCAATCCCACTTGGCTCGCCAAATTTCGTTCTTCTAGGTTAAACCGTTCGTTGGCAGTAACCGGTTTCATTTTGAGGTTTCACTCTGTTTTCTCCTATAGGGATACAAGTATTTGGAACTCTAAATCAAACATGGTTTGTGCTAGCTCTTTGAAACTTGACACAATAAAGCAGTTTCAAGTTCTATCTCTATGGTTTGTTTGCTGTTGATGTAGCCCTAAGCAGAGACTGGCGAGAATCACTTTCATGGAAGGGGCCCTGCCAAGCTTCCAAAAAACTACGAGTTGCCTGAAATGTCAGCACACACTTTTTCACCCAATCTTGATGAAACTTTCAGGTAATGATCAGTACACCAATTCCACTTGGCTCGCCCAATTTCGTTCTTCTAGGTTAAACAGTTCGTTGGCCGTAACCGGTTTCATTTTGAGGTTTCACTCTGTTTTCTCCTATAGGGATACATGTATTTGGAACTCTAAATCAAACACGGTTTCTGCTAGCTCTTTGAAACTTGACACAATAAAGCAGTTTCAAGTTCTATCTCTATGGTTTGTTTGCTGTTGATGTAGCCCTAAGCAGAGACTGGCAAGAATCACTTTCATGGAAAGGGCCTGCCAAGCTTCCAAAAAACTACGAGTTGCCTGAAATCTCAGCAAACACTTTTTCACCCAATCGTGATGATACTTTCAGGTAATGATCAGTACACCAATCCCACTTGGCTCACCAAATTTCGTTCTTCTAGGTTAAACCGTTCGTTGGCAGTAACCGGTTTCATTTTGAGGTTTCACTCTGTTTTCTCCTATAGGGATACACGTATTTGGAACTCTAAATCAAACACGGTTTGTGCTAGCTCTTTGAAACTTGACACAATAAAGCAGTTTCAAGTTCTATCTCTATGGTTTGTTTGCTGTTGATGTAGCCCTAAGCAGAGACTGGCGAGAATCACTTTCATGGAAAGGGGTTGCCAAGCCTCCAAAAAACTACGAGTTGCCTGAAATCTCAGCAAACATTTTTTCACCCAATCTTGATGATTCTTTCCGGTAATGATAGGTACACCAAAACCACTTGGCTCACCAAATTTCGTTCTTCTAGGTTAAACAGTTCGTTTGCAGTAACCGTTTACATTTTTAGGTTTCACTCTGTTTTCTCCTATAGGGATACATGTATTTGGAACTCTAAATCAAACACGGTTTGTGCTAGCTCTTTGAAACTTGACACAATAAAGAAGTTTCAAGTTCTATCTCTATGGTTTGTTTGCTGTTGATGTAGCCCTAAGCAGAGACTGGCGAAAATCACTTTCATGGAAAGGGGTTGCCAAGCTTCCTAAAAACTACGAGTTGCCTGAAATCTCAGCCAACATTTTTTCACCCAATCTTGATGATTCTTTCAGGTAATGATCAGTACACGAAAACCACTTGGATCACCAAATTTCGTTCTTCTAGGTTAAACCGTTCGTTTGCAGTAACCATTTTCATTTTTAGGTTTCACTGTTTTCTCCTATAGGAATACATGTATTTGGAACCCTAAATCAAACACGGTTTTTGCTAGCTCTTTGAAACTTGACACAATAAAGCAGTTTCAAGTTCTATCTCTATGGTTTGTTTGCTGTTGATGTAGCCCTAAGCAGAGACTGGCGAAAATCACTTACATGGAAAGGGGTTGCCAAGCTTCCAAAAAAGTACGAGTTGCCTTAAATCTCAGCCAAAATTTTTTCACCCAATCTTGATGATTCTTTTCGGTAATGATCAGTACACCAAAACCACTTTGCTCACCAAATTTCGTTCTTCTAGGTTAAACCGTTCGTTTGCAGTAACCGTTTTCATTTTTAGGTTTCACTCTGTTTTCTCCATTAGGGATACATGTATTTGGAACTCTAAATCAAACACGGTTTGTGCTAGCTCTTTGAAACTTGACACAATTAAGCAGTTTCAAGTTCTATCTCTATGGTTTGTTTGCTGTTGATGAAGCCCTAAGCAGAGACTGGCAAAAATCACTTTCATGGAAAGGAGTTGCCAAGCTTCCAAAAAACTACGAGTTGCCTGAAATCTCAGCCAACATTTTTTCACCCAATCTTGATGATTCTTTCAGGTAATGATCAGTACACCAAAACCACTTGGCTCACCAAATTTCGTTCTTCTAGGTTAAGCCGTTCGTTGGCAGTAACTGTTTTCATTTTTAGGTTTCACTCTGTTTTCTCCTATAGGGATACATGTATTTGGAACTCTAAATGAAACACGGTTTGTGCTAGCTCTTTGAAACTTGACACAATAAAGAAGTTTCAAGTTCTATCTCTATGGTTTGTTTGCTGTTGATGTAGCCCTAAGCAGAGACTGTCGAAAATCACTTTCATGGAAAGGGGTTGCCAAGCTTCCAAAAAACTACGAGTTGCCTGAAATCTCAGCCAACATTTATTAACCCAATCTTGATGATTCTTTCAGGTAATGATCAGTACACCAAAACCACTTGGCTCACCAAATTTCGTTCTTCTAGATTAAACCGTTCGTTTGCAGTAACCATTTTCATTTTTAGGTTTCACTGTTTTCTCCTATAGGGATACATGTATTTGGAACCCTAAATCAAACACGGTTTTTGCTAGCTCTTTGAAACTTGACACAATAAAGCAGTTTCAAGTTCTATCTCTATGGTTTGTTTGCTGTTGATGTAGCCCTAAGCAGAGACTGGCGAAAATCACTTTCATGGAAAGGGGTTGCCAAGCCTCCAAAAAACTACGAGTTGCCTGAAATCTCAGCAAACATTTTTTCACCCAATCTTGATGATTCTTTCCGGTAATGATAGGTACACCAAAACCACTTGGCTCACCAAATTTCATTCTTCTAGGTTAAACAGTTCGTTTGCAGTAACCGTTTACATTTTTAGGTTTCACTCTGTTTTCTCCTATAGGGATACATGTATTTGGAACTCTAAATCAAACACGGTTTGTGCTAGCTCTTTGAAACTTGACACAATAAAGAAGTTTCAAGTTCTATCTCTATGGTTTGTTTGCTGTTGATGTAGCCCTAAGCAGAGACTGGCGAAAATCACTTTCATGGAAAGGGGTTGCCAAGCTTCCAATAAACGACGAGTTGCCTGAAATCTCAGCAAATATTTTTTTCACCCAATCTTGATGATTCTTTCAGGTAATGAACTGTACACCAAAACTTCTAAGCTCACCAAGTTTCGTTCTTCTGGGTAAAACCGTTCGTTTGCAGTAACCGTTTACATTTTCAAGTTTCACTCTGTTTTCTCCTATAGGGATACATGTATTTGAAACTCTAAATCAAACAGGGTTTGTTCTAGCTCTTTGAAACTTGACACAATAAAGCAGTTTCAAGTTCTATCTCTATGGTTTGTTTGCTGTTGATGTAGCCCTAAGCAGAGACTGGCGAAAATCACTTACATGGAAAGGGGTTGCCAAGCTTCCAAAAAACTACGAGTTGCCTTAAATCTCAGCCAAAATTTTTTCACCCAATCTTGATGATTCTTTTCGGTAATGATCAGTACACCAAAACCACTTTGCTCACCAAATTTCGTTCTTCTAGGTTAAACCGTTCGTTTGCAGTAACCGTTTTCATTTTTAGGTTTCACTCTGTTTTCTCCATTAGGGATACATGTATTTGGAACTCTAAATCAAACACGGTTTGTGCTAGCTCTTTGAAACTTGACAAAATAAAGCAGTTTCAAGTTCTATCTCTATGGTTTGTTTGCTGTTGATGAAGCCCTAAGCAGAGACTGGCAAAAATCACTTTCATGGAAAGGAGTTGACAAGCTTCCAAAAAACTACGAGTTGCCTGAAATCTCAGCCAACATTTTTTCACCCAATCTTGATGATTCTTTCAGGTAATGATCAGTACACCAAAACCACTTGGCTCACCAAATTTCGTTCTTCTAGGTTAAGCCGTTCGTTGGCAG